>NW_004525189.1:8333-18057 GCF_000260255.1 Octodon degus
AATTATAGCAGTAAAGGTAATACTAACCCTAACCATAACTCTAACCCTAACCCTGTCTATAACCCTAACCATAACACTAACCTGAATGATAACACTAACCATAAACCCAACCATGACATATATTGTAAAGCTCAACCTAACTGTAACTGTAAACTTAACCTTAACCAAAACACTAACCCTAATGGTAACCCTAACTGTAAACCTAACCCTAAGCATAACCCTAAACCTAACCCTAACCCTAACCTTAACCCTAACCTAAATGTAACCGTAATCATAAACCTAAACCTAAGCCTCACCATAACCAAACCCTAACAGTAACCATAACCCTATTGTAACCCTAACCAGAAGCTAACCCTAACTGTAACAGTAATGTAACCATGAATCAACTGCAAACTGTCACTCTAACCATAAAACTAACCTTAACACTAACCCTAACTGTAACCTAACACTAACTCTATGCCTAACTCTAAACATAATCATAATCGTCACCTAACCCTAACCATAACAATAACATGCTAACACTACCCATCAACCTAACCCTAACCCAAAGGTAATTCTAAAATTAACTGTAATGTAACCCTAACCCTAAACCAAACTCTAAACCTAACTCTAAATCTAAGTCTAACTGTAAACCTAAAGCTAACCCTAACCCTATCTGTAACCCTAAGCCTAAACTGACCTGTAATCCTAAACCTAAACCTCACTGTAATCCTAACTCTGAACCTAACCATAATCGTAAACCTAATTCTAACCTTAAAAATAGCTAACCCTAACTCTAACTCTAACCGAAAACCTAACCCTATCTTAAACTTAACCCTAACCACAAACCTAAACATATCTCTAACTGTATCCCTAACTCTAACCCTAATCTAGCACTAACCATAAGCCTAACCATAACCCTAACCCTAACCAAAACCATAACACTAACCTTAACACTAAATGTAACCCTAATTCTAAACCTAGCTATAACATTAACCCTAACCTAGCCCTAGAACAAACAATAACCATAACCTCACTGTAACACAAATCCTAAGCCTAAGCTTAAGCATAACACTAACCCTAACCCTAACCCTAACTGTAACCCTAACACTAACTCTAACCCAAACTCTAATCCCAACCCTAAACATAACCCTAACCCTAACCGTAACCCTAAATCTAAACTTAACTATAACCCTAACACTAGCACTAACTGTAATCCTAAATGTAACCCTAACTCTACCTGGAAAACTAACCCTAACCCTAACCATAAACTTAATCCTTACCCTATCTGTAACTGTAACCCTAACCCTAACCGTAAACTTAACCATAACCATAACCCTAACCTTAACCCTATCTTTAACCCTAACTCTAACCATAAACATAACCCTAAATCTAAGGGTATTCCTAATCATAACCCTAACGATAACCCTAATGCAGACCCTAACCCTTACCATAACCACAATGCTAATCCTAACACTAACCCTAACCCATCAATCACCAAAACCCTAAACCTAAACCTAAGCCTAACCATATCCCTAACCTTAACCCTAACCATAACTGTAACCCTAACTCTAATTATAACCTTAACACTAACCCTAACTGTAGCTGAAACCCTAACTAAAACCATAAACTCTAACCCAATCTGTAAACCTAAACCTAACCCTACCATACCCTAACCTTATCATAACTATAACTCTAATACCAACCCCAAGCATAACGCTAACCCAACCATAAACAAAACCATAACTCTAACCCTAACTGTAAACCTAACCTTAGATATAACCTAACTTAACTGTAAACCTAACCATAACACTTCCCTTAACCCTAACGCTAACCCTATCTGCAACCCTAAACCTAACCCTAACCATAATCCTAACCCCAACTCTAAACATAACTATACCATGTTGTTAACCTTAACTACAAGCCTAAGCCTAATTCTAAGTGCAACCCAAACCATAAACATAAATGTGACCCTAAACATAACCCTATCCATAAACCTAACTGGAAACCTAACCATAAAACTAACTGTAACTCTAAAATTAACCATAGCTCTAAATGTAACCATAAACTTAATACTAACCCTAAACCTACCATAACCCTAACCTTAAACTCTATTATAACCCTAATGCTAAATTTAAGACTAAACTTAACCCTAAATGTAATAATAAAACTAACACTTACCCAACAACAGCCCTAAACCTCCAATAAAATAAACCCTAAAACTAACATTAACTCTAAATGTAACCCTAATCCTTACCATAACCCCAAAACTAACACTAACACTAACCATAACCATAAGCCTAACCATAAATGTAACCCTAACCTTAACCATAACCATAACACTAACCTAACTGTAACCCTAATGCTAACCCTAACCCTAACCCTACCCCTAACTCTAAAGCTAACCATAACCTTAAACCTAATCCTAGCCCTAGCCTTAAAACGAACACTAACACTAATCCTAATAGTAAACCTAACCCTAAACCTAACCATAAATGTAATCCTATCCCCAAGCCTGACCCTAAACCTAACTGTAACCCTAAATGTCACCCTAAATGCAACCCTAAATGTAACCCTATACCTAACCCGAACTGTAAAATGAACCCTAACTGTAACACTGTTACCTTAAATAAACACCAAGCTGTAACCTTAACCATAACACCAACCCTTATCCTTAACCCTAAGTGTAATCTAAAACCTAACCCTATGCCTAACCCTAAACTTAACCATAACCGTAAACCTAATCCTAATCATAACTTAACCCTAATGGTAACTATAATATTAACCCTATCTGTAAACCTAACCCCAAGCATAACAGCAATTTTAAAATTAACTGTAAACATAACCCTAACACTAAACCAAACTGTAAACCTAACTCTAACCCTAAGCCTAACTGTAACCCTAACTCTATCTGTAACCCTAACCCTAATCATAACCATAACCCTAAACCTAAACCTAACTGTAACTCAAACCCTAAACCTAACTATAACCATAATCCTAACCCTAACCCTATCTCTATACCTAACTCTAACCATAAACCTAAACATAACCCTAAATATAACCTAACCACAACCTTAAACATAACAGTAACTATAACCCTAACTTAACTCTAATCCTAACCCTAACTGTAAGCCTAACCATAATCCTAAACCTAACCCTAACACTAACTCTAACCCTAACTGTAACCCAAACCCTAACCATAACCCTAAACCTAAACCTAACCATAACCCTAAATCTAAACTTAACTGTAACACTAACCCTAACCCTAACCCCATCTCTAATCCTAACTCTAATCGTAAACCTAACCTTAACCCTAAACATAACCTTAACCACAACCCTAAACATAACCCTAAGCATAACCCCAACTCTAACTCTAATCAAACCCGAAACATAAGCCTAACCATAACACTAACCATAACCCTATCCCTAAATATAACTATAACACTAACCTTAACACTAAATGTAACCCTAACCCTAGACCTAAGTGTAACATTAAACATAAGTGTAGCCCAAAGACAAACCTTAAACATAACCCTCACTGTAACACTAGCCCTAAGCCTAAGCCTAAGCATAACACTAACCCTAACTCTAACCATAACCCTAAAACTAACTCTAGCTCTAACGGTAACACCAAACCTAAACCTAACCCTAACCAAATCTGTAACCCTAAACCTAACCCTAACTATAATCCCACCCTAACACTAACCGTAATCCTAAATGTAACCATAACCCTAAACAGAGCCTAACACTAACCCTAACCAAAAACCCAACCGTTCCCCTAACTGTAATGCTAACCCTAAGCCTAAGCCTAATCCTAACACTAACTGTAAACCTAACCCTAATACTAACAGCAAGCCGAACCCTAGACATAACCATAATCCTAACCCTAACCCTAACAATAACCCTATCTCTAAACCTAACTCTAACAGTACACCTAAGCCTAACCCTAACCATAACCTTAACCCTAACCCCAAGCATAACCCTAACCATGAACTTAATGCTAACTCTAATACCTAACTTAAACATATTGCTACTCTTAACACTAACCCTAAGCTTAACCCTAACCCTAGCATTCATCAAAACCCTAACCCTAATCCTATGCCTAACCATATCTCTAACCCTAACCCTAAACATAACTGCAACCCTAACACTAACCGTAACATTAACACTAACCCTATTTTAGCTGAAACCCTACTCAAAACAATAAACTTAACCTTAACCTTTACTGTAACCATAACCCTAAAAATAATCATAACCCTTACCCTAAACAAACAAAAACCCTAACTCTAACCATAACCCTAAATATAACCTTAACCCTAACTGTACCCTAACCATAACTATAAACCTAATTATAACCCTAAACAGAACTCTAAAGCCAACCATAACCTTAACGTTAAACTGAAACAAACCATAAACCTAACCCTAACCCTGATCATAAGCATAACCCTATCTCTAACACTAACCCTACCCTAACATAACCCTAAAACTAACACTGTTACCATAAACCTAACTGTAAACCTACACCTAACCCAAACTGTAACACTAATTCTAATATTAAAATTAACTGCAGCCCTAAATGAAACAATACCTGTAAAGAAAACTCTAACCCTAACCATAACCTTAACCCTAATACTAATTGTAACACTAACCCTAAACCTAATATTATCTTAAAGCATACACCTAACCCTAAGCCTAACCCTAACCATAAACCTCACAGTAATCCTGACCCTAAGCCTCACCATAACCCTAAACCTAATCCTAACCCTAACCCTAACTGTAAGCCTAACCCTAAGCCTAACCATAGACTTAACCCCAAAACTAACCGTAACCCTAACTCTAACCCTAACCCTAACCATAACCATAACAATAACATTAGCCCTAACCCTACCTTAAACCATAGAGTTAGGATTAGAGATGGGGTTAGGGTTATTGTTAGATCTAACCCTACCTTAAACCTAACCAAACACAAGTATAACCCTAACACTAACTGAAACCTTAAACATAACCCTAACCCTAACAGTGACCCTATCCCTAAACATAACCATAACCCTTAAGCTAACTGTAACCATAACCCTATTCCTAAGCTAACAGTAAGCCTAACCCTAACCCCAACCCTATCTGTAACACTAACTCAAACCCTAACGGTAACCCCAAACCTTAACCTAACCCCAACCCTAACCAGGGCCCTAAACCAAAACCTAACTGAAATCTAAACCTAACCCTAAGTGTAACCATAAATGTAACCCTAAAGGTAACCTTAAACCTAACACTAAACTGAACAGTAATAATAACGATAACCCTAACTTTAAAACTAAGGTACCATGAACGTAAAATTAACACTAATCATTTCCATAAAGTTAAACCTAACCATAACCGTAACACTAACCGTGACACACACCATAAAACTCAACCTAACTGTAACCATAACCTTAACCCTAAGTCTAACTGTAACACTAACACTAACTGTAAGCCTAACCCTAAACCTAATGTTGTGTAACCCTAAACCTAACCTTAACCATAATCTTAACACTAACTCTAAATGTAACTCTAATCCTAAACCTAAACCTAAGCCTTACCCTAACCAAACCCTAACTGTAACCCTAACACTAACCCTAACCCTAACCTTAACCATAACAATAGCATTAACATTAACCCTTACCCTAAATCTAACCCTACCCTAAACCTAACCAAAAACACAAGTATAACCCTAACACAAACTGTAACCCTAAACATAACCCTAACACTAACAGTGACCCTAACCCTAACCCTAAAAACAACCATTACACTAACCATACCTGTAACCCTATTTCTAAGCTAACAGTAAACCTAACCCTAACCCCAACCCTATATGTAATCCTAACTCAAACCCTAATGGTAACCCCAAACCTAAATCTAACCCCAACCCTAACCAGGGCCCTAAACCTAAACCTAACTGAAATCTAAACCTAATGCTAAGTGTAACCATAAACCTAACCATAAATATAACCTTAACCTAACACTAAAAACAATAGTAACCATAACTATAACCCTAACTTTAAACCTAAGGTACTATAAAAGTAAAATTAACATAACAATTTCCATAACCTTAAACCTAACTGTAACGCTAAGCCTAATGCTAACCATAACTGTAACCCTAACCATGACCCACACTATAAAACTCAACCTAACCATAAGCATAACCTTAACCCCAAGCCTAACCATAACACTAACACTAACTGTAAACCTAACCCTAAACCTAACACTAAGTGTAACCCTAAACCTAACCATAACCATAACCTTAACACTAACCCTAAATGTATCTCTAATCCTAAACCTAAACCTAAGCTGTACCCTAACCAAACCCTAACCATAACCCTAATGCTTAAACCTTAACCTAACCATAACCCTAGTCTTTTTTAAAATTTTTTTTACATTTATTTATTTGTGTGTGTGTGTGTGTGTGTGTGTGTGTGTGTGACCAGCTCAGCCCACCAGGGGGAGGGGCTGGCTGGCATGTGGTGCTGGGGGATTGAACCACGGTCCTGTGCTTTGTTCAGCTTAGCTTGTTGTAAGTAGGTGCTTTAGACCACTGAGCCATCTCACCAGCCCCCATAACCCTAGTCTTAAATGTAACACTAACTCTAACCCTAAAGCAACCCCTAATTGTAACCATAATCATAACCTTAATCTTAAAACTAAACCTAACCATAACCTGACCATAAACCTATCCCTAACCATAAACCTAACCATAATCGTCACCTAACCCTAAACATAATCATAATGTTAATGCTAACCGTACCAGTCAACCTAACCCTAACACTGACCATAATTAAATTAACTGTAACTGTAACCCTAACACTAAACCAAATGGTAAATGTCTAACATTAAGCCTAACTGTAAACCTAATGCTAACACTAACTGTAACCCTAACTATAACTGTAACCCTAACATTAACCATAAACATAACCCTAAACCTAAAGCCATAAGACAAACCCTAACAATAACACTCACCATAACACTAAATCTAAACCTAAGCTTAAGTGTAACACTAAACCCAACCTGAACCATAACCATAACATAAACTCTAATCCTAACCATAACCCCAAACCTAAACCTAACCTTAACCATAACCCTAAACCTAACCCTACCTATAATTCTAACCCTACCCCTAACCGTAATCCTAAATATAACACTAACCCTAACCCTAACTGGAACCCTAAATCTAAAGCTAAACGGAAACCTAACCCTCACCCTAACTGTAACTATAATCCTAAACCTAAGCCTAATCCTAACCCTAACCATAAACTTAACCATAATCATGACAGTAACTCTAACCCTAAACTTAACTGTAACTCTAACCCTAACCATAACCATAACCTTAAACCTAACCATAACCCAATCTCTAACCCTAACTCTAACCATAAACGTAACACTAACTCAAACCGTAACTGTAACCCTAACCCTAACCATAACCCTAACCATAAACCTAAAACTAACCCAAACTATATCACTAATCCTAACACTAACCATAAGCCTTACCCTAACCCTAACAATCATTGAAAAGCTAACCTGAACCCTAAGCCTAACCATTTCCCTAACCCTAACTGTAACCGTAAGTCTAACCCTAACTCTAATCATAACCTTAACACTAACCCTAATTGTAGCCGAAACCCTAACCAAAACCATAAACCTAACCCTAACCTTTACCATAACCTTAACCCTAAAAATAATCATAACCCTAACCTTAAACAAACTGTAACCCTAACCCTAACCCTAACCATACCCTAAATATAACCTTAACCTTAACTGTACCCTAACCATAACTATAAACCTAACCATAACCCTAAACAGAACTCTAAAGCCAACCATAACCGTATCCTTAAACTGAAACCAAACCGTAAACCTAACCCTAATCCTGACCATAAACCTAACCATACCTCTAACACCCTATCCTAACGTAACCCTAAACCTAACACTAACTGTGACCCTAAACCTAACAGTAAACCTACACCTAACCCAAACCATAACACTAACTTTAATCTAACACTAACTGCAGCCCTAAATCAAACACTAACAGTAAACCTAACTCTAACCCTAACCCTAACCTTAACCCTAATACTAGCTGTAACCCTAACCCTAAACCTAATACTATCTTTAACCATAAATCCAGCCCTAAGCCTAAACCTAACCGTAACCCTCACAGTAATCCTAACCTAAGCCTTACTGTAACCCTACATCTAATACTATAACCCTAATTCTAACTCTAACTGTAATCCTAACACTAACTGTAACTGTAACCCTAACCATAAACCTAACCCTAACCCTAATCTTAACCCTAACTCCAACCCTAACCCTAAACCTAACTGTAAGAATAACACTAAACCGTACCCTAAACCTAAATCTAAACCCAACTATAGCACTAAGTATAAACCTAAAAACAAACTGTAATCCTAAATGTAAACATAACTGTAACAGTAACTCTAATCCTAAAACTAAATGTAACCCTTAAACTAACTGTTACCTTAACCTTAACCCTAAGCTAATCATAAAACCTAACCCTAATCCCAACCCTATTGTAACACTAACTCTAACCCTAATTGTAACCCCAATCCTAAACCTACACCAACCCTAACTGTAACCCTAAACCTAACCCTAACTGAACCCTAAACCTAACTCTAACTGTAACCATAAACCTAACTCTAAATGTAACCCTAACCCTAACACTAAATAAAGTAAAACATAACTGTAACCCTAACCTTAAACCTAAGCTACCATAAACATAAAATTAACCCTAACCCTAACCGTAACCTTAAACCTAACCATAACTCTAACCATAACAGCAAGCCCAACACTAAACATAACTGTAACCCTAACCATAACACATGCTATAAAGCTCAACCTAACCATAAATATAAACTTAACCCTAACCCTAACCATACCACTAACTCAAACCGTAATCCTAACGCTAAACCTACCCTAGGCATAACCCTAAACCTAACCCTAACCATAACCTTAAACCTAACCCTAAATGTAACTGTAACCCTAAACCTTAACCTAAGCCTTACCCTAACCAAATTCTAACCATAACCCTAACCCTAACTGTAAGAGTAGCTGTAAGCCTAACTCAACCCATAACTGTAACCCTAACCCTAACGCTAACCCTAACTGTAACATGACCATAACTCTATCCCTAACCCTAAACCTAACCATAATCATAACCTAACCCTATCCGTAATGATAACTCTAAAGCTAACCCTACCCATCTACCTAACCCTAACACAACTGTAATTCTAAAACTAATGTAATCATAACCGTAACCCTAAACCAAACTGTAAAGTTAACTCTAATCCTAGGCCTACCCATAATCCTAACCTTAACCCTAACTATAACCCTAACCCTACCTGAAACTATAACTCTAATGCTTAGCGTAACTCTAAACCTAAACCTAACCATAACCCTATCTCTAAACATAATCATAACCCTAACCCTGACCCTAATCCTAACCCTAACCCTATCTCTAATCTTAACTCTAAAAGTAAACCTAAAGCTAACACTAAACATAACCCTAACCACAGCCATAAACATAACCTTAACCATAACCCTAAATTTAACCCTAATCAAACCCTATCCATAAGCCTAACCAGAACCCTAACTATGACCCTAATACTAACCATAACCATAACTCTAAACTTAACACTAAATGTATCTATAACCCTAAACCCAACTGTAACTTTAACCCTAACCATAGCCCTAAGACAATCCCTAA
>NW_004525189.1:19112-30158 GCF_000260255.1 Octodon degus
GTAATCCTAACACTAATCTTCACTGTAACCCTAAACTTAACCCTAACCCTAACCCTAACTGTGACCCTAACCCTAACTCTAACCACAACCCTAACACAAGCTAAATGTAACCCTGATCCTAACCATAACCATAAACCTAACTCTAACCCTAATGAAGACCTTCACTCTACCCCAACCCTAAACCTAACTATAACAATAACACTAAACCTTACCCTAATGCTAACCCTACTCTAAACCTAACCCTAAGCCTAGCTATAACCCTAAGTATAACCCTAACACTAACTGTAAACCTAAACATAACCCTAATGCTAACAGTAAGCCTAACCCTAAGCCTAACCTTAAGCTAACCGAAATCGTAACCCTAATCCTAAGCTAACAGTAAACCTAACCCTAACCCTAACAGTATCCTTAACTGTGTCACTAACACTAACCCTAAACCTAAACTTAACCCTAAAACTAACCCTAACTGTAACCATAACCCTAACCATAACTATAAGCCTACACCTAAACCAAACTGTAAACCTAACCATAATCCTATCCATAAACCTAACCATAACACTAACCCTAACTGAAAACTTAACTCTAACAATAAACGTAACCCTAAAACTAACCTTAATAATCCTAACACTAACTCTAAGCATAATCATACACTATTGCCCACCCTAACCCTAAGCCTAACCCTAATACTAACCACAACCCAAACCCTAACCCTAATTGTGACCCTAACCCTAACCCTATACATAACCCTAACCCTAACCTGAACCCTAACCATAACCCTAACCAAAAAACTAATTGTAACACTAAACCTAACTATAACTCTAAACCTAACTGTACACTTAACACTAATCCTAACCCTTACCAAATCCTAACTCTAAACCTAATCGTAACCTTAATGCAAAACCTAAGACTAAACCTAACCCTAACTGTAACAATAACACTAACTCTTGCCCTAACCCTAACACTACCCTAAACCTAAACCTAACTCTAATCCTAACCATAACTCTAAACCTTACCATAACCAAAAACTAACCCTAACCCTAAACGTAACCATAAGACTAACCATAAATGTGACACTAACCATAACCGTGACTGTAACCATAACCTAACTGTACCTGTAATCATAACCCTAAAGCTAACAGTAACCTTAACCCTAAACATAGTTTTAAAACTAACCATATCAGTAAGCATAACCCTAATCCTAACCTTAAAGCTAACACTAACCCTAACACTAAACCTAATAGTAAACCTAACCATAACTCTAACCATAACACTAGCCTTATCCCTGAACTTAACCCTAACACTAACTGTAACCCTAAACCTCACCCTTACCATATCCCTAACCCTAACTGTAACCCTACTCCTAACACAAACTGCAACACTAACCCTACCAAACATGTAACCCTAATCTTACCCTTAAGCCTAAACCTAACCAAAACTGAAACCCTAACCCTTATCCTAACCCTAACAATAATCCTAAACATAACCTAATACTTACCATACCTGTGGCCCTAACCCTGTTACTGTAACCCAGACCCTAACCCTAAGCTTAACAGTAAACATAACTGTAATTCTAACGCTAACCCAAACCATAACTCTAACCCTAAACTTAACCATAAACCTAACACTATGGGTAACCCTAACCTTAAACCTAACCCTAGCATTAACCCTAACCATAACTCTAAACCTAACCCTAACCATAAAGTTAACCTTAACTCTAAAAGTAACGCTATCCATAACCCTAACCCTAGCATAAACCTAAAACTAATGCTAACCCTAAACTTAATCCTTACCCTTACCATAACCGTAAACCTTAACTTAACCAAAAACCTAACCCTAACCGTAACCCTACTAACCAAAACCATATTCATAACTCTAACCCTAACACTAACTGTAACCCTAAACCAAGCCATAACCATAACCCTAACAATAATGCGAACCCTAATCCTAACGCTAACCCTAACCTAACCCTAACCCTGTGGGAGGCCATTAACTGGTATCCATTTTATAATAGTGTCAACCATTTTCTTAAGTTTCTGTTCCCCTGCTGAGTTAAGTTTATGGTCCTTCTCACCTTTCCCATTCCCCGTGAATCACATGCTATGCCCCAGGGGTTGCACCTTCCCTGTTGTCTAGATACCTGCTGACCTCAAGAGCCAAGACTTCCTCATTCCTACACTCCTTATATATACCCAGCACCTCCCCTGAATAAACGAGACTTGATCAGAATCCTGTCTTGTCTCCATTCTTCGTGTCTCCTGTCCTTTGTCCCCTCTTCAATTCCCCACTCCTCCCCCAAGTGACGTTCATTGACTGACCCTCTGGCTCGGGACATAACCCTATCCCTAACCATAAACATAACTGTAAGCCTAAACCTAACCTAAACATAACACTAACATTAACCATAACACTAACCATAACCATAACATTAATTCTAAATCTAACCATAACTAACATTAACCCTAAACCAAACTGTAAACCTAACTCTAACCTTAACCCTATCACTAAAGCTAACACTAACTGTAACCCAATACCTAACCTTATTAGTAGCCCTAACCTTAACCATAACCCTTCACTTAAAACAAACAATAACTCTAACATGAAACCTAATGATAATGGGTACCCTAAACATAACTGTACTCCTAACACTTACTCATACACTAACTGGAAGCCTAACCCTAATCCTAACTGTAACCCTCACCCTAACCCTAACCCTAACCTTAACCCTAACCTAACAATATCCATTAACTTAACCTTAATCCTAACTTTAAACCTAAACCTAACCATAACACTAACCCTAAATGTAAACTAAAACAAATTTTATCCATAACTTTAACCCTAAATCAAACTGTAAACCTAACAATAACAGTAAATCTAACTGTAACCCTAACCATAACCCTAACCCTATCACTAACCTAAACCCTAACCCTAACTGTAACCCTAAACATAATCCTAAAACTAACCATAACACTACACCTAAACCAAACTGTAAACCTAACTCTAAAACAAATTGTGACCCTAAACCAAACCTTTACCATAACCTAACAATAATACTAACCCTAACCCTAATGGTCAATCTAACCCTAACTGTAACCATAATACGAAGCAAAACCCTAACTGTAATCCTAACACTAACAGTAATAATACACTTAACCCAAACCATAACCTAAACCTGACTCTAACACTAACTATAACCCAACCCTAACCGTAACCCTAAAGCTAAACCTAACTGTAACCGAAACCTAAATGTAAAAAAATCTAAACCTAACCATAGCCCTAGCCCTAACTGTAGCCCTAACACTAATATTAACTCTATCAATAACCCTAACCCTAAGACTAGGTGCAATCCTTGCACTAAACCTTACCATAACTCTAACCCTAAACCAAACCATAACTCTAAACTTAAAACTAACCCTAATCATAACCTTATCCCTAGCCCAAAACCTAACCTTAGCCCTAATCCTAACTGTAAACCTAAACCTAATACTAACTGTAACCCTAATCCTAACCCTAACCATAACCCTACTGCAAACCCTAATTGTAACCCTAAACATAAGCCTATCTGTAACTCTAACCATAACAGTTAGCCTAACTATGAACCTAACCCTAGCTATACCACTAACATTAACCCTAAATATAACACTAACCCTAACTCTAACTTAACTGCAACCGTAACCATGACCCTAAACATAAACCTAAGCCTAACCCTAAAACTAACCATAACCCTCATCCTAACCCTAACCATGAACAACTCTAACCCTAACCATAAACCTAACCCTAAATTAAATCTAAATGTAACCCTAACCCAAAAAGTAACCCTAACTGTAACTGTAACCCTAACCATAATGTTAATCCTAACCCTACCTGTAACTCTAAACCTAAACCTAACCCTAAGCCTATTTCTAAGCCTAACCCTAACAGTAACACTACCTGTAACCATAACTGTAACACTAACCCTAAACCTAACTATAACTGTAAACCTAACACTAACTGTAACCATAACCCTAACCCTGACATATTCATAACCTCAACCCTAACTCTAACTCTAACTTTAACTATAAGTGTAAATCTAACCCTAAACTTAACTGTAATCATGACTCTAACTGTAACACTAACCCTACACATAACCATAAACATAACCCTAACCCTATCTGTAATCTTAACCCTAAACCTAAACTTTACCCTAACCCTAAACCTAACTGTAACCCTAAACCTAACTCTATATTCAACTATAACCCAAACTTTAACCCTGTCTAACACTAATCCTCACTCTCACTATAACCCTAATCCTAACATAACCATAACCCTAAAACTAACCCTAACTGTAACCCTAAACTAACACCATAAGACTAACACTAACACTAAACATAACTGTAACTCTATCCCTAACCCTAACCATAAGTCTAACCCAGTCTCTAACTGCAACCAGAATCCTAAGCCTAAACGTGACACTAACACTAACCCTATTCATAACCCTAACCCAAACCAAACCTTAAATGTAACCCTAATCCTAAACATAAACATAACACTAAACCTAACCGTAACTCTAAACCTAACCCTAACACTATCCTTAACACTAACCCTAACCCTACTGTAATGCTAAACCTTAGCCTATCCCTAACTATAATCGTAACTCTAAACCTAACCCTAAAATAACCCTAAACCTAAACGTAATCTTAACACTAACCCTAACCCTAATCGTAAACCTAAACCTAAACCTAACCTCTATTGTATCATAAACCTAACCCCAACTGTAACCCTAATCATAAGGCTGTTTATGCTAACCCTAATCCTAACCCTAAGAGTAAACCTAAAACTAACCTTAACCGTAATCATAAACCTAACCCTAAATGTAACCCTAACTCTAACCCTAACCATAAGCATAACCTTAACTATAATTCACACTGTAAACCTAAACCAAACTATAACCATAAGCGTAACCTTAAGCGTAACCCTAACCTTAAGCGTAACCCTAACCTTAAGCGTAACCCTATCTGTAGCACTAACACTAACAGTAATCCTAACCCTAACCCTAAACCTTGCAGTAACCCTAACCTAACCCTAACCCTAACCTTAACCCTAACCCAAACGGTAACTGTAACTGATACCTAAACCTAAACCTAACCCTAAACCTAAAAATAACAGTAACTGTAACCATAACCCTAACCCTAACCATAACTTAAGCTTAAGCCTAAACTTAACCCTAACCGTATCTCCAACATTAAATGAAAAACTAACCATAACACTAACCATAAACATAACCATAAAGCTAAAGCTAACCCTAAACCTCACCCTAACCAAAACTTGAACCCTAATGTAACCATAAATCTAACAATAACCCTACACCTAGTCCTAACTCTAACCCTAACCCTTACCCTAACCATAACTGTAAATAAATCCTAACCCTGACCCTAACCGTAACCCTAACCCTAACCCTACAGTAACCATAAACCTAACCCTGACTCAAACCATAACCCTAACACTAACCCAAACTATAGCCTAACCCTCACTCTAACCTTATTCCTAACCCTAACCCTAAACCTTACCGTAAATCTATCCCTAATCCTGACCATAAGCCTAACCATAAGTATAACCACAACACAAATCCTAACCCTGTTACCATAACCTAAACCTAACCTTAACCTTAACCCTAACCCTAACACTAACCATAACCTTAAACCTATCCCTAACCATAAATGTAACACTAAACCTAAACTTAAGGCTAACCCTAACAGTAAACCTAAGCCTAACCCTAACTGTAACCCTAAAACAAACCCTAACTGTAACTATAACCATAAGTCTAACCCTAAGTGTAACTATAACCATAAATGTAACTGTAACCCTAAACCTAATCATAATTCTAACCATAACACTAAACCTAATCATTCCCCTAGCACTAACCATAACACTAACGCTAACACTAACCATAACCTTAACCCTAACGCTGAATGTATTTGTCAACCTAAACCTAACCATAAGCCTAACCATAAACATAAACTTAACTGGAACCTTAACCATAACCATAACCTTAAAACTAAACATAAACGTAACCCTAACACTAACTGTAACACTAACCCTATCCTTAATGAAACCGTAACCCTAACCCTAACCCTAACTCTAACCTTAACCCTAACCCTAACTATAACCCTAACCCTAAATCTAAACATACACGTAACACTAACCCTAACTGTAACACTAAACCTCATGCTAATCATAATCCTAAATCTAACCTTAAATATAACCGTAACCCTATCCGTAACCATAAAGATGACCTTAACACTAATCCTAACCCTAACCTTAATACCAATCCTAATCATAACTTTAACCCTTACCTTAACCCTAACCATAAACCAAACCATAACTCTAAATGTAACCATAACCCTAAATGTAACCATAAGCCTAAATCTAACACTAACCCTAAAACTAAACCTAATGAAACAGTGAACATAACCTGAAACCTAACTGTAAACCTAACCATTACCAAAAACCTAACCTGAACCTTAACCCTAACCCAAGCACTAATCCTAACTCTAACCTTAAACCTAACCTTAAACCTAACCCTAACCTTAACTGTAACCCTAACTCCAATCCTAACTGTAACTGTAACCCTAACTATAACCCAAAGACTAACCCTGAACCTAAAAGCAACCCTAACCCTGATGGAAACCATAACAATGACCCTAACCATAACCATAATGTTAACCCTAACCTTATCACTAACAGCAAACCTAAAACTAACCTTTACCGTAACCTCAACCAAAACCATAACTATAACACTAACGCTAACCCTAAACCTAACCCTAAGACTACCCTAATCATAACTTGAACCCTAACATAACAGTAAACCTAACAATAACCCTAACTCTAACCATAACCCTAATCCTAAACCTTACCCTAAACCTCACCATAAACCAAACCCTAACCCTGACACTAACTGTAACTGTAACCATAACCCTAAATCTAAGCATAACCATAACACTAAGGGTAACCCTAACCCTAGTCCTAACAGTAAACATAAGCCTAAACCTTGCTCTAAGCATAACCCTAACTAACACTAACTATAACCTTAACCCTCACCCTAACCATAATCCTAACCATAACCCTAAACATTACCATAAACCTATGCCTAACCCTATCAGCCTAACCAAAATGCATAATGCAACAGGATCACTAACCCTAATGGTGTTCTGAGCTCTAAACCTAAAAGTAACCCTAAACATAACCATAACCATAACCATAACCCTGTCAACCTAACCATAAACCTAAACCTAACCATAACCATAAACATAACCCTAACCCTAAATGTAACCCTAACTGTAACAATAACCCTAATCATAAACCTAAACCTAACCTTAACCCTAAGCATAAACTTAACTTTATCCCTAACCTAAACTATAAACCTACACCTAACCCTAAGCCTAAATTTAAGCTTAATTGTAACAGTAACCACAAACCTAAACAACCATAAGCATAACCCTAACCCGAATTGTGATTGTAAACTTAATCTTAACCCTAACCCTAAACTTAATGATCACCCTAACCTAATCATAACCCTAACTGTAACTGTAACACTATGCCCAACCCTAACTGTAACAGTAACCATAACCATACACCTAAGCCTAACCCTGAACATAGCAGTAACCCTAAATATAACCAAAACCATAAGACTAACCTTAACTGTAATGCTAAACCCTAGCACTAGCCCTACAGTAAGCCTAAAACTAACCATTACTGTAACCATAACTCCAACCCTAATGGTAACCCTATACCTAACCCTAACCATAAACCTAACCATAACCCTAACACTAACTGGAAAACTAATGGTAACCTGAAGCTTAAACCTAAACTTAGCCATACCCATACACTTAACACTAACCATAACCCTAAGCATAACACTAACCCTAACTCTAATCCTAACCATAAAACTAACCCTAAACCTAATCCCAACAGTAACCCTAACCTTAAACATAACCCTAACCCTAAGCCTAAGCCTAACCCTAGCTATAAACTTAACTCTAACACTAACAGTAACTGTAACGTAAACCTAAACCTAACTCTAAAGCTAAGCTAATTGTAACCTTAACACTAACCCTGTTTCCATAACCCTCACCCTAAACAAAATCCTATCCTTAATCCTAAACATAACCATAACCCTGTCCCTAATGCCAACTGTAAGTCTAATCCTAATCCTAAACCTAACCATAACCCTAACCCCAATCCTATCTCTAACTCTAACCCTACCCCTAAACCAAACTGTAACCCTAACCGCAACCCAAACTGTAAACCTAAACCTAACCATAACCATAAATCTAAATCTAAACCTAAGCATAACCCTAAGCCTAACCATAACTGTAACTGTAATCCTAACCCTAATCCTGAGCCTAAATCTAAACCTCACCATAACTGTAACCCTAACCTACAAAAAACTTGAAACCTAACACTAACCCAAATTGTAACCCTAACCATAAACTAAACCCTAACCCTAACCGTAACTGTAACCCTAATCCTAATGCTAACCTTAACCCTTACCCTAACCCTAAATGCAAGCCTAACTGTAACCATAAACATAACCCTAAACGTTATCCTTACCCTAACTCTAACCCTAACCATAACCCTAGGCATAAACAAAAACTCAATCATAACTGTAAACTTAACCCTAACCCTAACCATAACTCTAACTGTAACCATAACTGTAAACCAAAACCTAAACACAACAGTAAACTTAACACAAACCTTAATCATTACCCTAACTCTAAACGTAACCCTAACCTAACACCTACCCTAACCATAATCTTAAACCTAACCCTAACCCTAACATCAACCATAACCCTAAACCTAACCTAATGATAACCCTAACCCTAACCCAAAATCTAACTCAAACCTTAACCCTAAAACTAATCCAAACCCTAAATGTAATGGTAACTCTAACCCTAACCCTAACCCTAACCTTAACTTTAAGCCTAACCCCAAACCTAACTGTAACTGTAACCCTAACCCTAACTGCAAGCCTAATCTTGAACTTAACAGCAACCTTAACCTTAACCCAAACTGTAACACTAACCCTAACCATAACTGTAACGCTAACCTTAACCTTAAAGATAACAGCAAAACTAAAACAAACCCTAAACTTAACCAAACCTAACCCTAACTATAACCCTAACCCTAAACCTAAACCTAACCCTAACCATCACCCTAAAATAACTCAAACCCTAAAATAACTATAAAGCTAACCATAACACTAACTCTAGCCCTAACCCAAACCCTAACACTTACCCTAACCTTAACCATAAAATAAACCCTAACCCTGACCCTAATTGTAACCATAACCCTAACCCAAACTGTAAACATAACACTAACCCTCGCTCTAATGGTAACCCTAATAGTAACCCTAACTACAACTTAACACTCACCTTAACCATAATCCTAATCTAACTCTAAAGATTACCAAAACAATCAAACCCTAACCCTAACCATGACCCTACGACTAACCCTAAATGTAACCCTAAAACTAACCCTAATCATAACATTAAACCTACACCTAACCCTAACTCTAAATCTAACTGTAAACCTAAACCTAACCATGTCCATAAACGTAACCCTAACCCTAACTGTAACCCTAACCCTAACTCTAACCATATCTCTAACCTTAGCCCTAAATCTAAAACTAACCCTAAACCTAACCCTAATCGTAACCCTAGCCCTAACTATAACTATAACTATAACCTTAACCCTATCCCTAACCATAACTCTAACCCTAAATCTAACCCTAAATTTAATCCTAAACCTAACCCTAAACCTAACCCTAACCAAAGCTGAATACTAACCGTAACCCTAACCAAAACACTAAAGCTAACCATAACTTTAAACCTAAATGTAACTGTAAACCTAAACCTAACCCTGAGACTGACGCTAACCTTCATCTTAACCAAAACGTTAACCAAACCATAACTGTAACTCTAACTTTAACACTAACTGTAACCCTAATCAAAACCCTAACCATAAACAAAACCCTGAGCCCAACCCTAACCTTATCCCTAACACTTATCCTAACAGTAGCCATAACACAGAATTAACATAACACTAAACCTAAACCTAACCATAAATCTAAACCTAACCTGAAGCAAACCATAACCTAACCCTAACCCTAATTCTTACCTTACCCTAAACACTAACCCAAACCTTAACTGTAGCCCTAACCCTAAATCTAACCATAACCCTAACACTAACTTTAAATGTAAACATAACCCTCACCCTAACAATAATCCTAACCCTAAGCCTAACCATAACCCTAAACCAAACTGTAACTATAACCCTAACCCTAACCACAAACTTAACATAATCAAAAAGCTAAACCTAACCCTAACTGTAAACCTAACCATTATCATAAACAAAACATGAACCCTAACACTAACCATAACCTCATACCTAAACCTAAACATAACCCTAATCGTCAACATAACCATATCCTAACCCTAACCATAATTCTAACTACAACCCTAAACCCAACTCTAACCCCAACACTCACCCTAAACATAAAGCTAAAACTTACCATAACACTAACTCTAAACCTAACTCTAACTGTAAGCCTAACACCAATCTCAAGTCCAACCATAAACTTAAACTTAACCATAACTGTAAATCTAACTGTATCCTTAATCCTAAACCTTACCCTAACAGAAGCACTAAACCTACACCTAACTCAAACCAAAAACCTAACACTAACCCTAAACCTAACCATAACCCCAACAGTAAACCTAACCCTCATCCAAACCATAGCTCTAACCCTAAACCTAACCATAATACTATCCTTAACCATAACCTTAACCCTAATGCTAACCATAAACTTAAATCTAGAGGTAACCCTAACACTAACACAAACCCTAACCGTAATCTTAACTGTAAATCTAAATGTAAATATAATTGTAAAGTTAACCAGAACTCTAACCCTAAACCTAACTGTAACCCTAAACCTAACATAACTATAACCCTAAAACTAAACCTAACTATAACCCTAACATTAACCTAACCTTAACCCAAAAAACAATCCTA
>NW_004525189.1:30323-34011 GCF_000260255.1 Octodon degus
TAACCCATCATTAATAATAACCCTAACCCTAACCTTAACTGTAACCCTAACTCTAAACCAAACTGTATCTGTGACCCTAACCATCACCCTCAGCCTAAATCCAACCTTAACCCTAACCCTAACCCTAACCTTAATGCAAACCATAAACCTAGCCCTATACCTAACCATAACCATAACCCTAATTCAAACTCTAACTGTAACCCTAACCATAACACCAACCCTAACTGCAACCCTAAACCTAACCAAAACCCTAACCCTAAATCTAAGTGTAACCCTAACCATAAACCTAACCCTAATGCAAAGAATAAACCTAACCCTAAACCTAACCATCACCCTAATCTTAAGCCTAAATTTAACCCTAAATCTAACCCTAACCATTACCTTATTCCCACACCTAAACCTAAGGGTAACCCTAACCCTAACAAACACTAACTGTAACCCTAACTCTAAACCTAAACCTCACTGCAAATGTATAATTAACCATAACACTAACTGTAAACCTAGCCATAGCACTAACACTAACTATAACTCGAACCCTAACTCTAAGCCTTAACATAACCCTAAGCCAAACCCTAACTGTAACACTAACCCCATCCATAACTATCTATAACACTAACCTAACTCTAAGCCTAAACCTAATCCTAACACTAACCCTAACCCCAACTGTGACCCTAACCGTAATGCAAAACCTAAACCTAAACCTAAGTCACCCTAAGCTTAATCCTAACCTTAACCCTAACACTAACCCTAGCCTTTACCATAACCCTACACCTAACCCTAAGGGTAACTCTAACCATAACCCAAACCCTCACCATTACCCAAAATGTAACCCTAACCTTAAACCTAAACCTAACAGTAACTGTAAACTTAACTGTAACCCTAAATGTAACCCTAAACATAAATGTAAACCTAACTGTACCACTAACCATAACCATAACCCTTACCCTAACCCTAACTGTAACCCTAGCCCTAACTCGAACTGTATCTGTAACCCTAAGCCTAACACTAAGCCTAAACCTAACCATAACCTTAACCCTACTGACAACCATAAACCTAAACCTACACCTAACCAAAAACATAACCCTAATCCTATCCCTAACCCTAACCCTAACCCTAACCTAACTATAACCCTACACTTAACCCTAAAGGTAACACTAAGCCTAACCCAAATGCTAACCGTAACACTAACTATAGCCCTAACCTTAACCATAACCCTAACTGTAACTCTAACCATAACCATAACCCTAAACCTAACCCTTACCCTAAAAGTAAACCTAAACCTAACACTAACCATAACCCGAACCCTAACTCTAATTGTAACCCTAAGCCTAATCCTACACCTAACCATAAACCTAACCCTAACTGTAATCCTAACACTAACCCTATGGTAAAGATAACCCTAAACCTAACTGTAAGCCTAACCCTAAATTTAACCACAACTCTAAACTCTAACCTTACCATAGCCCTAACTTAAGTATAACCCTAACCTAATGCTAAAACTAGCCCTAACCCTAACTCTAACCTTTAATGTAACACTAAACCTAAATGTAAACATAATGAAAACCCTAACCATTACCCTAACTCTAAACCTAATCTTAACACTAACCATAACCCTAACCGTAAATGTAATAGTAAATCTAAAGATAAACCTAACCCTAACCCTAACTGGTACTGTAAACCTAACGCTAACTCTGAGCTAAAAGATAATCCTCACCCTAACCATAACAGTAACTCTAACATAACTGTAACCCTAACACTAACTATAACACTATCCCAACCATAACTCTAACCACAAACCAAATCCTAATCCTGACCGTAACTGTAACACTAAAAGTAAAGCTAACAGTACCCATAACCCTAACCCTAACTCTAACCATAAAACTAACTGTAACACTTAACCTAACCCTAAACATAAACCTAACTGTAACTGTAACTGTAAAAGTAAACCAGACCATAACCATAAACTTAACCATATCCCTAACTGTAACTGTAACCCTAACTATAATCCACAACCCTAACCCTAAACCTAAGCATAACTCTAACACTAACCCTAACTGTAAACCTAACCCTAACACTAACACTAACCTTAACCCTAACCCTAATGCAAACCATAAATCCAACCATAAACCTGATTATAAATCTAACACTAAATCAAACCCTAACCATAACCTTAACTGTAACCGTAACTGTAACACTAACCCTAACTATAACCCTAAACCTAACCCCTACCCTAAAAGTAAACCTAACCCTAACCCTAACACTAACCGTAACCTTAACCCTAACCCTCACTGTAACTGTAGCTCTAAACCTAACCCTAACTGTAAACATAATCCTAATCCTAATCGTAGGCCTGACCATAAACCTAACTGTTACCCTAACCCTCACCCTAACCTAACTGTAACCCTAACCTGATCCTAAACCTAATTCTAACCCTAAGTCTAACCTTCAACCTAACATTAACCCTAAAAGTTACCATAACCCTAACCCTAACCATAATACTATCTCTAAACCTAATCGTAACACTAACCCTAATCATAACCAAAAACATAACACTAAACATAGCTGTAACCCTAATCTTCACCATAATGGTAACTGTACCCTAAGCCTAAGACAGACTAACCCTAACCCACACCTTAACCATGACCCTAATGCTTACCCTAACCCTAACTGTAACCCTAACCCTAACCCTAACCTTAAAACTAAATCTAAACCCTAACCCTAACCCTAATCATAATACTAAACCTAACCATAAAGCTAACTCTATGGGGCCAGGGAGATGGCTCAGTGGAATAAGCACTTCCCTGGCAAGCGCAAAGGCCAGAGTTCAATCCCTAGTTCTGACAAAAAAAAAAAAAAAAAAGCTAACTCTAACCCTGACTGTAAATCTAATCCTTATCATAACCCAAACAAAAACCTAACCATAACTGTAATTCCAACCCTAACCTTAATCGTAACCCTAAGCCTAACAATAACCATAACCATAACACTAACAATAAATGTACACCTAACACTAAACCTAATTGTAACTCTAACCCTAATCTAATGGTAAACTTAACCCTAAATCTAACTGTAACTGTAACCCTAAACCTAACCCTAAGTCTAACACTAACCCTAACACTAAACCTAAGAGTAAATCTTAAAGTAACTGTAACCATAACCATAACCCTAACCATAACCCTAACCTAAATATATCCTTAACACTAACTCTAACAGTGACCCTAACCTAGCTCTAACCTTAACCATTACCATAACCCTACAACTAATCATACCTAGCAGTAACACTAGCCTTAACCATAACCGTAACATAATCCTAAAACTAACTGCAACCCTAACCCTTCCTGTAACTGTAAACTGAACCCTAACCCTAAGCCTAATTCTAATCTTCACCTTAAAACATAACCATAAGCTTAACATAACTGTAACCATAACAATAACCCTAACTGTAAACCTTAACATAACCCTAACCATAAAGCAAACACTAACCCTAATCATAACCATAAGCATAACCCTAAACCTAACCATAACTGTAACACTAACCCTAATTCAAACCATAACCCTAACATTTAACCTAACAGTAACTCTAACCCTCACCATAACCACAATCCTGTCCCTAACCCTAAACATTACCATAACCCTATCACTAACATTAACTGTAAGCCTAACACTAACCATAACCCTAACCGTAACT
>NW_004525189.1:34351-43639 GCF_000260255.1 Octodon degus
CCTAAGCATAACATTAAACCTATTCCT
The DNA here is from genome assembly GCF_000260255.1 of Octodon degus. Lineage (NCBI taxonomy): Eukaryota > Metazoa > Chordata > Mammalia > Rodentia > Octodontidae > Octodon > Octodon degus. The sequence goes on from NW_004525189.1 coordinate 34,379, forward strand.
AACCCTAACTGTAAGCCTAACTCGAACTAATCGCAACACTAACCTTAACCCAAGTGTTACCCCAAACCATAACCATATCTATAACCTTAAACCTAACCGTACCTCTAACCATAATTCTAACCCTAAAGTAACCACAAACTTAATCCTAACTGAAATCCTAAACCTAACCATAAACATAAACCTAACCTTAACCATAAACCTAACCATAACACTAACCCAAAGCATACCTGTATCACTATCTCTAACCGTAACCCTAAAACTAACCATAATGGTAACTCTAACCGTAACCCTAACCCTAAACTTCACTCTAACCCTAACCCTAACTGTAAACCTAACACTAACCCTAACCGTAAACCCACGCCTTTCCCTAACCCAAACAATAATGGTAACACTAAACCTAACCCTAACTGTAACCTTAACCCTAACCATAAACCTACACCTAACACAAACTTTAATGCTAACCCTAACCCAAAACCTAACACTAACCTTAACCGAAAACTTAATCCTAATTCAAACCATAAACCTAACCCTAAACCTAACCATAACCCTAAAACTAACCCTAACCTAAAATTTAACCTAACCCTAATAAGAAATGTAACCATAACCATAACCATAACTATAAACCTAACCATAAATCTAAAACTTACCACAACAGTAAACTTAACCATAATCCTAACTGTAACCCTACCTAAACACTGTAGCCCTAACCATAACACTAACCATAAACCTAAACCTAAACATAACTATAAACTTAACCATAACACTAAAAGCAACCCTAAGCATAAACCAAGATCTAACCTAACAGTAAACTTAACTGTAACCCTAACCATAACACTAACTCTAAATGTAGCCCTAACCATAACACTAAACCTAACTGTAAATCTAACCCTAACCCATACACTAAATATAACCCTAATACTAACCCTAACACTAATCATGATCTAAACCCTAAACCTAACTGTATCTATAACCCTGAACCTAACCCAAAGCCTAACCCTAACTCTAACCCTAACTGAAACCCTAATCCTAACACTAACTGTAACATAACCCAACCCTAACCATAAGCCTAACCCTAAATCTAACTGTAACGTTAACCCTAAACCTCACCCTAACCTAACTGAAACACTAACACTAACCCTTACCCTAAACCTAACCCTAGATCTAATCTTTTACCTAACAGTAACCATAAATGTAGCTGTACCCTTACATAACTGTAACCCTGAAAGTACCTCTAACAGTATCCTAACCATAACACTAACCATAAAACAAAACCTAATCCTCACCATAACTGTTATCCTAACCCTAACCCTAACAGTAATTGTAACCCTAACCCTAACTTTAACTGTAAACCTAATGGCAACCTTTAACCTAACCCTAAATCTAACCCTAACTTTAACAGTAACCCTAACCATAACCCTACCTGTAAACCTAAACCTAATTGTAAATATAAACTTAACCATATCCCTAACAATAACCCAAACAATAACACTAACCCTAAACCTAACCGCAACCTTAACCTTATGTCTAACCCTAACTTTGACATTCATCGTAACTCTGAATCTAACCCTAACAGTAACCCTAACCATTATCCTATCCGTAACCCTAACCTAATTCTAACACTAACAGCAAACCTAAAACTAACACTAACCATAACACTAAACTTAACACAAAGTGTAAACCTAACCCTAACCCTAAACCTAAACCTAACCATGCCCCTAAACCTAAACATAAGCCTAAGTCTAAATCTAACTGTAACACTAACCCTAACTCTAATCATAAACCTAAATCCTAACCTAACCTTAACCCTAACCCTAAGTGTAACTGGAACCTAAGCCTAACCTGAGAGTAACCCTAACCTTCAACCTAACCATAATCCTAACTCTAACCATAAAACTAACCCTATTCCTAACCTTAACTTTAAAACTAACCGTAACCATAACCGTAGCTCTAAACCTAAATGTAACCCTAAACCTAAACCTAAGCATCATCTACTCTTAACCTTAAACAAACCCTAAAACTAACCCTAACCATAACACTAACCATAACTCTAATCTTACACCTAACCATAAACCTAACCCTAACTCTAACCATAATCCTAACACTAACCATAAATTTAACCCTAAGCTTCACCCTAACCATAATCCTATCTCTAACTCTAACCCTAACAGTAATCCTAAACCTAACCCTATTCCTAACCCTAACTATATACTAAACCTAATCCTAAACCTAACTCTAACCCTGACTGTAAACCTAATTCTTATTGTAACTCAAACATGAACCCTAACCACAACCATAATCCCAAACCTAACCATAATCATAAAACTAACCCCAACTGTAACCCTAATGGTAACACTAACAATAACTGTATGCCTACCACTAAACCTATCCATAACTGTAAACCTAAACTTAACCTGAACCATAAACTTAACCCTACACCTAACTGTAACTGTAACTCTAAGCCTAACAATAACCCTAACACTAACACTAACCCTAATCCTATCAGTAAATCTAAAACTAATCCTAAATGTAATACTAACTCTAACCCTAACACTAACCCTAACAATAACTCTCCCCTAAACCTAAACTAACCTAACAATAACCCTAACTCTAACTCTAACCCTGACCCTAATCCTAACTCTAACCTTAACTATAACCCTAAAACTACTGCTAATGCTAACCCTAACCATGACTCTAACCATAACCATAATATAATCCTAAAGCTAACTGTTACCCTAACCCTAACCCTAAACCTAACCCTAACCCTCACCCTAAATTTAACTTTTATCCTAAAATAACTGTAAACTTAACAATAACCCTAACTGTAAGCCTTAACCTAAATCTAACCATAAATCAAACACTAACGCTAACTATAACCATAATCATAACCCTAAACCTAACAATAACTGTAACCCTAAAGCTTAATCAAACCATAACGCTAACACTTACCCTAACTGTAACACTAAAACCCACCCTAACCATAATCCTATCCCTAACATTACACATAAGCATAAACCTCTCCCTAACACTGTCAGTCTAATCTAACCATAAACTAACCGAAAACATAAAAGAAACACTAACCCTAACTGTAACCCTAAACCAAGCCCTAAGCCTAATCGTAACCGTTACGCTAAATCTAACCGTGACCATAACCCTAAATTGAAATGTAACCCTAAACCTAACCCTAACTTAACCATAAACTAAACTTAAACAAACCATGACCTTAACCCGAACCCTAACTCTAATCTTAACCCCAAAACTAACCCTAAACCTACCCATGACCGTAACCCTAACTCTAACTGTACCCCTAACATTAATGCTAAATGTAACTCTAAACCTCATACTAAACATAATCCTAACCCTAACCGTGACTCTAACCCTAACTGTAACCACAGCTCTAATCCTAAATGAAACCCTAAACCTTACCATAACCATAAAGGTAACCTTAACCCTAACCCTAACCATAACAGTAACCCCAACATTATCTATACTCTTACCATAACCATAAGCCTAAAACTAAATGTAACTGTGACCCTAACCCTAACCCTAACTTAACCCTAACCCTAAGCCTAACCATAAAGCTAACACTAAACTTCACTGTAACCCTAAGCCTATCCCTAAACCTAATCCTAACACTAACAGTAGCACTAAACCAAATCCTAACTGTAAACTTAACCCTAACACTAACCATAAACTTATACCTAACCTAAACTGTAACTATAAGTCTAACCCAAAACTTAACCCTAACACTAACCATAGCCCTAACTGTCATTCAAACCATATACCTAACCTTAAATCTGACCGTAACCCTAACCCTAACGGTAACACTAACCCTAACCCAATCCCTAACCTAAACCAGAACCATGAACCTAAAACTAACTGTAACTGTAAATTTAACCATAATACTAACTTTAATCCTAACTCGTAGCCGTATGCTAACCATAACTCTAACCCTAACACTAACACTAACCATAATGTTAACATAAACCTAACCATAACTGTAACCCTTAACCTAACCGAAGCCTAACCTAACCCTAACCAAACCTAACCCTAACCATAGCAATAACTTTAAACCTAACCACAACTGTAAATATAACCCCAACCCTAACATTAGCCCTAACCCTAACTCTAACTTTAAACCAAACACTAACCCTAAATGTAACCGTAACCCTAACCCTAACCATAATCCTAACACTAACATAAATTTACTCTAACACTAACTCTAATAGTATCCTAACCACAACTCTAATCGTAAAGCAAAACCTAATCCTCACCCTAACCATAACCCTAACACTAAACCTAATAGTAACTGTAAACCTAACCCTAAATATTATTGCAAACCTAATGATTACCCTTAGCCTAACCCTAAACATAACCCTAAATCTAACCACAACCCTAATCATAAACCTAACCATAAACCATACTTAACCATAACCGTAAACTTAACTCTATCCTTAACCCTAACTGTAACCTGAACCATAACAATAAATTTAACACTAATCCTAACCCTAATCTTTACAGTAACCCTAACCTAACTCCAACCTAACCATACCAATAACCCTAACCCCAACCCTAAGTCATAGTTTAACCTTATCCCCATCCCTAGGCCTAAACCTAACACAAACTTGAACCCTAACCCTAAACATAATCCTAATCCTAACCCTAACACTAACTATAACCCTAAAAATAACACTAACTGAAACTGTAACCCTAATACTAACCCTAAACTAAACAGTAAACCTAAACCTAAACTAAAACAACACTAACCCTAAACCTAACCATAGCCCTAACACTAAATATAACCTTAAATGTAACCTAATCCTAGCCTTATCATAACCCTAAACCTAACCCTAACCATAACCTTAACCAAACCCCTAACTGTAACTCTCAAATAACCCTAACCCTCACAGTAAACCATAAACTAACCCCAATAATAACACTAATCCTAAACCAAAGAGTAACCCTAAACCAAACCCTAACCATAATTCTAAAACTAACCCTAACCCTAATAGTGTTCCTAACTTTAAACCTAACCATAACCATATCCCTAAACCTAAACATAATCCTAAGAATAAATCTAACTGTAACACTAACCCTAAACCTAACCACAAACCTAACCCTAAACCTAACACTAACCTTAACTCTACCCCTAAGCCTAACCCTGAGACTAACCCTAACCTTCACCCTAAGCGTGACCCTAAGCATACATCACCGTAACCCTAACACTAACCCTAACTGTAACTCTAAACATAACCCTAAACATAAACCAAACCCTAACCCTAACCCTAATTGTATCATTAACCCTAACAGTAACATTAAAAACCTAAGCCTAACCATAACCTTAACCCTAATGCTAACTGTAAACCTACACCTAACCCAAAAGGTAACCCTAACACTAACCCGAAACCTAACACTAACACTAACCATAATGATAACCATAACCCTAATTGCAACCTGAAAGCCAACCATAACCATAATTCTAACTCTATCCCTAAACCTAAGCCTAACACTAATGTAAATCTAACTGTAAACATAACCCTAACCCAAACCAAAAACCTAACCCTAAACCCAACTGTAACCCTAACCCTAAACCAAATCCTAACCATAACCCTAAACCTATCCTTAACTGTAACCCTAACCCTAACCATAACCATAACTCTAACCATAAACCTAAACCTAACCAAATGTAATCGCAAATTGAACTGTAACTCTAACTGTAACACTAACCCTAACTGTAACACTAACCAAAACACTAACCCTAATGTAACCCTAACCCTAAGCCTAACCCGAACCCTAACCGTAACAATAACCAAAACCTTAACCTTAACCAAGCCATAACCCTAAAACTAACACTAACTCTAACTTTAAACCTAACTCTAACCCTAACCCTAACTCTGAAGAAAACCCTAACACTAACCCTAAATGTTACCCTAACCCTCACCCTAACCATAATCCTAACCCTAACACTAACCCTAACTGTAACCCTAAACCTAACACTAACCCTAACCATACACTAAAACTAACCCTAAACCTAACTCTAACCCTAACTGTAAACCTAACCCTTACATTAACCCAAACACAATCCCTAACCTTAACTGTAACTACAACCCTAACACTAAATGTAACCCTAACCCTATCTGTAACCATAAACCTAACCTAACTGTAAATCTAACCACCCTAACCCTAATCCAAACCATAAACCTAACCCTAAAGCTAACCATAACCCAAACCATAAACATAAACCTAACCTTAATGGTAAACTTAACTGTAAGCCTCAAAATAACCCTAAGCCTACCCGTAACCTAACCATAATACTAACCCTAACCTTAACCCTAACCCTAAAGTAACCCTAACCCTAATCAAATTCCTAACCCCAACTATATACGAAAGCTAAAACTAAACCTAATTGTAACCCAAACTGTTAAACTAACCCTTACCATAACCCAAACCCAAACACTAACCCTAACCATAAACCCAAACCTAACAATAAACTTAACCCTACCTGTAACCATAGGCATAACCCTAGCCCTAACCATAAATCTCACCATAAATCTAACTGTAAAGCTAACACCAACCCTAATTGTAACTGTAAAACTAACCCTAACCCTAAGCCTAAACCTAATCCTAACTGTAACCCTAGCACTAACACAAACCATAAACCTAACCTCAAACATAACTGTAACCCTAACCCTAAACAGTAACCCTAAACCTAACCATAACTGTAACCTGGACCTTAACCCAAACCCTAACCATAACACTAAGAGTAAACCTAAACCTAATGAAACTGGACACTTAATGGTAACCCTAAACTTAAACCTAACTGTAACACTAAGCCTAACTGTAAACCTAACCCTAACCCTAACCATAAACATAACCAAAACAATAACACTAAAACTAAACATAACTCTAAATCAAAACCTAACTCAAAAATAACCCTAAATTCAACCAAACCATACCACTAACCTTACCCTAACTTTAACCTTACCTCTAACCCTAACCCAAACCATAACCCCAACAGAAACTCTAATCCTAACTCTAACTGTAACACTAACACTATCCCTTGATATAACCCTAACACTCACCCTAACCATAATCCTAACCCTAACACTAACAGTGACCCTAAACCTACCCTAACCCTAACCCTAACCCTAACCCTTACCATATACTAAACCTAACCCTAAACCTACCTGCAAACCTAATCCTAAGTGTAAACCAAACCCAAACCTAAACATAACCCCAAAACTAACTCTAATCTTAACCCTTACCCTAACTGTAACTGTAACCCTAAGCCTAACAATAACCTTAACCACAACCCTAACTGTAACTGTAACCCTAAACTTAACCATGAGCCTAACACTAACCCTAACCCTTAACCTGAGTAAATCTAAAACTAATTCTAACCACAACCCTAACCCTGACACTAACCCTAACTTTAACCATAAACCTAACCCTAACACTAACTCTAACACTAACCATAACACTAACCCTCACCAAAAATGTAACCAAACTCTAAAGCTATTCATAACCCTAACCCTAACCCTAACAACATCTGTAACTGTAACCCTAACCCTAACCCTAACCCTAACCATAACCCTAACCCTAACCCTAACCCTAAACAAAACCCTAACACTAACCCTAAATGTTACCCTAACCCTCACCCTAACCATAATCCTAACCCTAACACTAACCCTAACTGTAACCATAACCATAAGCCTAAAACTAAATGTAACTGTGACCCTAACCCTAAACTAACCATAATCCTAACCCTAACCCAAACCACAACTCTAATCCTGAACTTAAACGTAATGCTAACACTAACCCTAACCATAAACCTAACAACCCAAACACTAACCCTAACCATAATCCTAACCCTAACACTAACCCTAACTGTAACCCTAAACCTAACACTAACCCCAACCATACACTAAAACTAACCCTAAACCTAACTCTAACCCTAACAGTAACACTAACCATAATGTTAACATAAACCTAACCATAAACCTAATTGTAACCCTGACCCTAACCCTAAAATTAACCATAACCCTAACCCTAACACTAACCCTAACCCTAACCCTAACCCTAACCTTAATCCTAAATGTAACCCTAAACCTAAGAGTATCTATAAACCTAACCCTAACCTTAACCCTAACCATAACACTAACCTCAAGCATACCCATAACCCTAAACCTAAATGTAACTCTAAAACTAATGGAAACCATAATTCTAACCTCAAACCTAGCTGTAAACTTAATCAGAACCCTAAGTCCAACATTAACACTAACAGTAGCCCTAAGCCTATCTCTAAAGCTAACCCTAACCTTAACTATAACACTAAACCTTACCCTAATAGTAACCCTAACCCTAAAACTAACTATAAACCAGGATCTAACTCAAACTAACCCTAACCATACCCCAAAACCTAACCGTAAGCCTAACTGTAACACTAACCCTAACAATAACTGTAACTCTAAGCCCAAACAACTGCAACTGTAACTCTAACCCTAACCCTAAACTAACCATAATCCTAACCCTAACCCAAACCACAACTCTAATCCTGAACTTAAACGTAATGCTAACACTAACCCTAACCATAAACCTAACTCTAACCCTAACCATAACCTTAAAGCTAACGCTAATAGTAACCCTAATCCTAATTCTATCCATAATCATAATCCTAAACCTAAACATAACCCTAAATCTTACCCTAACCGTAACCGTAACCCTAACTCTCACCCTAACCTTAAACCTAACTCTAAACCAACCCTAACCCTAAACTTAACCCTAACCCTAACTCTAACAGTGATCCTAACAAAACCCTAAATATTACCCTAACCCTCACCATAATCATAATCCTAACCCTAACCTTAACCCTAACGGTAACCCCAAACCTAACCCTAACCCTAATATTAACCATTCACAAAACCTAAACCTAAACCTAAATTTAACACTTACTGTAAACCTAACTCTTACTGTAACCCAAACACGATCCCTAACACTCACTGTAACCACAACACTAAACCTAAATGTGACCCAAACCCTAACCATAACCGTAAACTTAACCCTAAACCTAACTGACTAGGCCAGCGAGTCAAAACGTGGGGTAATGACCTGAAGGAGGAACAGGGATGAAAAAGACAGAGCAAGAGACACAAGAGAAAGAGACAAGACAGGCTTTCTGATAAAGTCTCATTTATTGAGGAAGTGAACAGAGTCTAAATATAGTGGAAGCTGTACAGTGGAAGTAGTTGGGTGGGACTAGTTATG
>NW_004525189.1:49361-52118 GCF_000260255.1 Octodon degus
TGTCTGATCAGCCTGCAAAGATTGTAAATGTAATATAAGCCTCTCAAACAGTTGATTTTCCAGGGCCAAAAGCACATCGGAAGATTGAGGAGCAAATGTGGACAGCTCATTATTATCACGAGGCAGTTTTGTAGCAACTGGTGCTGCAATAGGGTCAGGACGGTATTTGGAAGCCTCTTTGGCTAAGTCTTCCCAATTGATCTCTTGTAAAGTAGTAAGGGCGGGATACAAAGATTTATAATGGGTCAGGAGAGGAGCTTCGGGCAAAGGAGGTGGCAAAAGCTCAAAAGGGGGAGGCAGCAGCTACTCATTAGGGGAAGGTGGAAGCTGCTCGTTATCTTGGAGTTTAGTTAACACTTCATTTGCCTCCTCACCATGGAGAAAGGAGACGTCTAAACCAGCCTGGGAAGGGGCTGGAATGGGCCTATTGGAGTTACACAGGACAGCTTCTCCGTGGGTAATCATTTTCCCGACCAAAGGGTCTCTATGTCGCTGCATAAGAATCTCATCAATCAAGCACCAGTATGAAAATGCTGTGATTGGGACCTTTTCAGGACCAAAAACTCTATAATAATCTTATAATGCATCACCTACTCATTTCCATCTTTTAGAATCTATTGTGCCCTCCAATGGAAACATGGGAAAACCTCAGGAATAAACTTAAAATACTGTAATAATTCCTTTTCTTTTACCTTAATCCCTCGTGTCTTGAGTGCCTTACTGAGGCTTTCCACAAAGAGTTCATGCTCACTTAATGCTTGACCCATGCCAGAGAAGGGGAAGGGGGTTACCGTTCATTCACCGTGGCTCGGGCGGCACGGCAGGCACTCGCGCGGCATTGGCCTCAGAATTTACTTTCACTATCTGCTTTGTAGCTGGCGCTCTCGAGTGGCTCCCTCGTTAAATCCTCTGTGCCAAGTCTCCACATCGGGCGCCACCTGACTCGGCCCGCGAGTCAGAACGTGGGGTAATGACCTGCAGGAGGAATGGGGATGAAAAAGACAGGGCAAGAGACACAAGAGATGGAGACAAGACAGGCTTTCTGATCAAGTCTCGTTTATTGAGGAAGTGAACAGGGTCTAAATATAGTGGAAGCCGTATAGTGGAAGTAGTTGAGTGGGACTAGTTATGGATTGGTAGTGGAGGTCCAGGACCACAGGAAGATGTCAAGGCAAGTGGGGATTGGTGCTGCAGCACTTCTTGCCCAAATAAGGGAAAATATAACAGGAGCATTCTATCGCCCCACACACCTAACCCTAAACATAACCCTAACCCTAACCATAAGTGTAACCCTAAACCTAACCCTAAATGTAAACTTACACTTGCCAAAACTCTAACTGTAACCCTAACCCAAAACCTAACACTAACTCTAACCCTTACCCTAACCATAACCCTAATTTTAACACTGACCCTAACCCAAACCATAAACCTAAACCTAAACCTACCTTTAACCATAACCCTAACACTAACGGTAACCCTGACTGTAAACATAACCCTAACCATAAACCTAAACCTATCTCTAATGGTAACCCTAACCCTAACATTAATCGTAACCCTAACTATAACCCTAAATCTAAACATAATCATAAACTTAACAATAACCCTAACAATAACTAAACCTAACCATAACCCTAACCTGTAATATTAACCCTCACAGTAACCCAAATTCTAATTTAAACCTAACACTAACTGCAACCAAAATCATAAGCATAACTCTAAACTGAAACTTAAACCTAAACCTAAACCTAACCATAACCCTAACCATAAGTCTAACCATAACCTTAACACTAACCCTAAATGTACACCTAAACCTCACCCTAACCACAATCCTAACACTAACCCTAACCCTAACCCTATACTTAACCCTAACCATATATAAAACCTAACCCTAAACCTAACTCTTACCTTAAATGTAAATCTAACCCTTACCATAACACAAACACGAACACTAACCCTAATCTTAACCCAAACTCTAAACCTAAACTTAACACTAACACTAACTGTAACCCTAACCAAAGCCCTAAATCCAACCATATTTGTAAACTTAAACCTAAGTGTAACCCTAAAACTAAATGTAAACATATCCCTAACCATAAACCTAACCCTAACCCTAAGCCTAACCGTAAACCTAACTTTAACCCTAACTCTATCCCTATCCCTAATCCTATTCTTAACTGTAACACTAAACCTAACCGTAACCCTATTTTAAACCTAATCATAAAAAATCATTACATAATAATAGTATATAAGTTAAAAATTAGATCCTTTGAAACTTGAAAATTGATATATCTAAATATCAATGCAAATTGGTTTTGGCCTAAGAATACTTTTAATAATTTGCTACATTTTGTAAGATGCAATCAAGTCAACCAAATGGCTACCAGCTGTTTATCCATAAAATGTATTTATATTGGATTTTCCAAGCAGTTTTTCTTCAGGTTATTTACAGGTGATGAATCTTGATGTTTGATCTCTCTAAGCCCAACAAAATTCTCCTCATTCACTGAAGGAGCAGGACACCATAAGTACCCTGGTGTCCCTTGGGGAACTGGAATGTTAACATTAACCATGCCTTTAACATGAAGCATGTCTTTGAGAATTATTCTGTTTCTTGTCCATGAACACTTTGTGAAACAGGATAATATAAGTAATTTGTAAACCATAATGTGTATGTAATTACAGGAATGAAATAGTACAGTGAAATCAGTTGTTAGAGCCAACAGCAAGGAAGACATGTAACTGAAAAGCAATGATAAT
>NW_004525189.1:52723-54768 GCF_000260255.1 Octodon degus
TAACCTTAATCCAAACCCAAACTGAAACCCTAACTCTAATTCTAACTGTAACCCTAACCCCAACCCTAAATATAACTGTAAATCTAACCATAACCATAAAACTCAACCTAACCCTTATACTAACCATAAACATAATGGTAATCCAAACCATAAACCTAACCCTAAACCTAACTGTAACCCAAACCCTAACCCTAACCAAAACCCTAACCCTAACCCTAACCGTAACTCTAACCCTAATCCAAAACATAAACCTAACCATAAACCTAATTGTAACCCTGACCCTAACCCTAAAATTAACAATAACCCTAACCCTAACACCAACCCTAATCATAACCCTAAGAGTAATCCTAACCCTAACCCAAACCCTAACCATTACCTTAACCATAACCCTAATCCTAACCTTAACTGTAACCATAAGAGTAAACTAAATGTAACCCTAAACCTAACCCTAAGCATAACCCTAATCCTAACCTTAACCAAAACGTAACCCAAACCCTAACCCTAACTATAATCTTACCCCTAAACCTGGCCCTAACCCTAACCATAACCATAACCCTAACCATAAGCATAACCCTAACACTAACCCGAAATGTTACTCTAAACCTCACTGTAACCATAATCCGAACCCTAACCCTAACCTTAACAGTAACCATATACTAAACCTAACCCTAAACCTAACTTTAACCCTGACTGTAAAACTAATCCTTATCATAACCCAAACACTAACCCTAACCATAAATTTAATACCAAACCTAATACTAATCGTAACCCTCACTATAAATGGAACCCTAACTGTAATGCTAACAATAAATGAACACCTAACACTAAACCCTACCATACTCATAACTCTAACCCTAACCCTAACCATAACCTTAACCCTAAAACTAACTGTAGCTGTAACCCTAAACCTAACACTAAGCCTAATACTAACCCTAACCCTAACAGTAAATTTAAAAATAACCCTAAACCTAAACCTAACCCTAACCCTAACTTAACCATAATTCTAAATCTAACTCTAACCTTGACTCTAACCCTAACTCTAACTTTAACCATAACCCTAAACCTAATTCTACCCTAACCTTAACCCTAACAGCAATACTAACCCTAACTGTAACTGTAACCTAATCCTAAAGTTAACCATAACCCTAACCCTAACCCTACTTGTAACTGTAAACCTAACCATAAACCTAAGCCTAATGCTAACCCTCACCCTAAACATAACTTTAAGCTTAACATAACTGTAACCCTAACAATAACCTAACCATAAACCTTAACCTAAACCTAAACCTAACCATAAAACAAACACTAATCCTAACCATAACTGTGCCCCAAAACTAAACCTAACTGTAACCATAACCCAAACCCTAAATTAAACCATAAACCTAACACTTAACTGAACTGTAACCCTAACCCTCACCCTAACCAAAATCATATCCCTAACCCTAAACAAAACTGTACCCCTATCCCTAACACTAACGGTAAGCCTAAACCTAACTATAACCCTAAGTGTAACCCTGTATGTAACACTAACCCTAACTGTTACCTTAACCCTAGCCCTAAGCCTAACCCTAATCCTAACCCTAACCGTAACCCTTACCCTACACGCAACCACACCCTAAACCTAAATGTAACCCTAAACCTAACCCTAACCATAACCATAACCCTAAACATAACCAACCCAAAACTATACCCTAATCCTAACCCTTACTCTAACCTTAACCTTAACCCAAACCCTAACACTGTCCCTAACCCTTACTCTAACACCTAACGTAACCTGAACATTAAACCTAAATGTAACTCTAACCCTCACCTCTAACATTAATCCTAACAGTTACCCTAAACATAACATTAACTGTATCCCTAACCCTGACTATAACCTTAACCCTAAGAATATCCATAATTCTAAATCTAACCAAAACCTTAAAAGTAACTCTAACCCTAACCATAACCACAACCTTAATCCTAAATGAAACCCTAAATATAACCATAACCATAAACCTAACCCTAACTGTAACCCTAAACATAAGCTAACCCAAACTGTACCT
>NW_004525189.1:55408-57322 GCF_000260255.1 Octodon degus
GTAAACTTAACCATAAACCTAACTGCAACACTATACCTAAACTTAAACCTAAACCTAACCATAACTGTAGACTTAACCAAACCCTAACCCTAACCCTAACCCTAACAGTAGCCCTAACTGTAATAATAACCCTAACCATAACCCTAACTGTAAACCTAAATCTAACTGTAACTGTAAACTTAACTGTAACTCTATCTGTAACCCTAACTGCAAACCTAAAACTAACCATAATTGTAAAATTAACAGTAACTCTAAATGTAACCCTACCACTAACCATAGCCCTAAGTAGAACTAACTCCAACTGTAACCTTAACCCTAACTCATAGGCTAACTGTAACACTAAGACAAACCCTAACACTAACCATAACCTTAACCATAACCCAAACTGTAACTCTAAACCAAACCAGAAGCCTAACCCTAACCCTAACTGTAAACCTAACCATAACTATAACCATCACCCTAACCCTTACTGTAATATAACCCTAACACTAAACTTAACCATAACCATAACCTTAACCCTAACCCTAGCCCTAAGCTAACTGTAATCCTAACAGTAACCCTAACCCTAACCTTAATGCTAACCTGCTACCTAACACTAAACCTAAATGTAACCATAAACCTAACCATAACCCTAACCCTAACATAACTGCAACCCTGAAACAAACTCTAAGAGTATCCTAACCATAACACTAATTGTAAACCAAAACCTAATCCTCACTCTAAGCATAACCCTAACCCTAACACTAACAGTAACCATAACCCTAACACTAACTCTAAACATAAACCTAATGGTAACCATTAACCTAACCCTTAACATAACCCTATATCTAACCCTAACCCTAAATGGTAACACTAACCATAACTCTAAGAGTAAACCTAAACATAACTGTAGCCATAAACTTAAACCTATCCCTAACTGGAACCCTAACCCTAACACAAACAATAACACTAACACTAACCCTAAACCAAACCATAACCCTAACCCTTATGCTAAACATAATCCTAAGCCTAAGTGTAACCCTAATACTAAAATAATTGTAACCCTAAACCTAACCCTAATCCATAACCCTAACCATAACTATAATCGTAACCCCAACCTAACTCTAACAGTAAATGTAAAATTAACCCTAACCCTAACCATAACACTAACCCTAACCAAAGCATATCCCAAAACCTAACCCTAAATGTAATTCTAACCCTAAACCTAACCCTATTAGTTACTTAAACCTAACTCTAACCCTAACCGTAATGCTAAACCTAACCATAAGCCTAAGCCTAAATCTAACCATAACACTAACCTTAAATCTAACCATAACCCTAACACTAACTGTAACTGTAAACCAAACCTAATCCTGAGACTAACCCTAACCATCACCCTAATCCTAATACTAAATCTAACCATAAACCTAACCCTATTCCTAACCTTAAAACTAACCCTAACTCTAACTGTAATCATATCTCTAAAGCTAAATGTAACACTAAATGTAACCCTAATCCTAACCTTAATTAAACCCTGAAATTAACCCTAACTCTAACTCTAAACTTACCCCTCACCCTAAACATAACCTAAGTCTAACCCTAACTCTAACCACAACCCTAACATTAAGCCTAAATGTAACCCTAACCTTCACCCTATCCATAATCCTATCCCTAACTCTAACCCTAACTGTAACCCCAAACCTAACCCTAACCCTAACCATATGCTAAACTTAACCCTAAACCTAACTCTAACCATGATTGTAAACTTAATCCTTATTGTAAACACAACACAAACCCTAACTCTAACCATAAACCCAAACTTAACCCTAAACGTAACCCTATTCATAATCCCAAACATAACCTTAACCATAAATCTAATCATAAAGCAAAACCTAATCCTCACCCTAACAATAATCCTAATCCCAAACCTAACAG
>NW_004525189.1:57787-59140 GCF_000260255.1 Octodon degus
TAACCATAAACCTAACACTAACCATAAACCTCACCATAACTGTAACCTGAACTGTAACTGTAAGCCTAATCATAATAATAACCCTAAAATTAACCATAACCATAACCATAATGCTAACCCTAACCCTGACACTAAACCTAATCCTAAACCTAAGCCAAACCATAACATTAAACCTAATGCTAAATGTAACCCTAACCCTAACCGTAACCTTAATCATAACCCTAAACCTAACCCTAAACTTAACCCTAACAATAACCCTAAATATACCCCTAACCCTAACCATAACCTTAATCATAATCCTAAACCATAAACTGACACCTAACCAAAACCATAACTCTAACCCTAAATAAAAACCAAACCCTATCCCTAAGCATTACCCTAACACTAACCCTAACTGTAATCCTAACCCTTACCCAAACCATAATCCTAACCCTAAACATAACTGTAACCCAAACCATAAACCTAAACCATACCATAATCCAAAATTTAACCATAAACCTAACCCTAACATAACCCTAACCGCAAATTTAAACTTTGCTGTAACTCAAATCCAAACATAACCCTAACCCTAATCTAAAGCATAACCCTATCACCTAAACCTAATTGAAAAATAATCCTACACCTAACTGTAACCCTAATCCTAAACCTAACCCTAACCGTAACTCTAAACCTATCAGTAAATTAACCCTATCCCTATACCTAACGCTTACCATAACCATAACACTAAACTTAACGTAACACTAAACCTAACTCTAACCCTAACCTAAACCTAAATGAAAGTGTAAACTTAACCATAACCCTAGCAGCAATCCTAACCATAAACTTAACCCTAATCATAGCTCTAACTGTAACTGTAACCTTAAACCTAAACCGAAACCTAACCCTAACCGTACTATAAACCTAAAACTAAAACATAATTATAAACCTAACCATAACCATAACCTTAACACTAACATTAAGCAAATTGTAAACCCAACCCTAAACCTAACCCTAACCCTAACTAACTCTAATCTTCACCCTACCCCTAACTCAAACCCTAACCCTAACCAGACCTCTAAACCTAACTCTAACTGTAACCATGACAATGACCATAAATGTGACTGTACCCTCACCATAACCACAATAATAACCCTAACCCTAAACCTAAACCTAACCATACACTAACCCTAACTCAAAACCAAGGTTTAACCATAATGTAAACCTCACGCTTACCGTAAACCAAACACAAAACCTAACCTTTTTTTTTTCAAAGTTTTATTGATAAACAGCAAGGAGACAGTTTCAAATCAAATCGGAAGTACAGTTTCAACAAATAATACACTGCATATATTCTTCTTAGTGGTTAATTGCTGT
>NW_004525189.1:65366-66096 GCF_000260255.1 Octodon degus
TAACCTTAACCCTAACAAATGTAACTGTAAACCTAATCCTAAATCTAACAGAAACCCTGACCCTAAACCTAACTATAATTGTAAACCTAAACCTAACCCTGAACCTAACCTTAATACTATCTGTAACCATAAACCTAACCCTAACTGCAACCCTAACAGTAACCCTAAAAGTAACAGTAACTGTAATGCTAACTGTAAACCAAAACCCAAACCTAATCATAACCCCAACTGTAAACTGAAACCTAAAACTAACCATACACTTCACCCTAATCCTAAAAGCAAACATATTGCTAATGGTAACCTTAACCATAACACTAATCTTAAATGTAATCCTAAACCTAACCCTAAGGCTAACTGTAACCCTAATCATAACCCTAACCTAAACATATCACTAACTCAAACCCTGACTCTAACACTAACTCTAACATTAAACCTAACCCTAATGCTCACCCTAACTGTAACTGTAAATCACACACAAACCATAACACTAACCCTACCCTAACCCTGACTGTAACTCTAACCACAACCTGAACTGTAACTCTAAAACTAAACCTAAACTTAATTCTTACCAAAACCAGATTGCAGCCCTATCCCTAACCAAAAATATAACTCTAACCCTAAATATAAAGATAAACCTAACCCAAACCAAAATCATAACAGCTGTGCAAGGCCTGATTTCTCCATGTGTATATGATTCTTTCCAAAGTAGGATTTGGGTTTCTAAGTCTGA
>NW_004525189.1:67406-68709 GCF_000260255.1 Octodon degus
TGGGCACACCAGAATTCAAAAGACTCTTTCTCTCCTCTTTACTGTTACGGGCCACAATGCACCAGCCTAGTGAAAGCATTCACTGGTCCATACATAACTGATAATTTACTGTATGATATGAGAAGAGTTCTTTCTCCTCTTAGAACTCACTGTTCCAACACTTAGAGTTCAAAGAGAGTTCTCAGAAGAGAAACTCCAGCTAAATGCTAGGCCTTTTCAGAAGCTGGGCCTTCCTAAGTCTGTTCCCATATTCAGTAAAAAACTGAATTTCCGGTTCTAAGTTCATTTCACTACCCTAGCAATTCACCATGTCCACCATGCCAGTCCTCTGAGAAAAATGATACCTGAAGTTCTAGCCTCCAAGTTCTTTATATGGAAAAATGGCAGAAGGATAATGTTTTGGGTGGGGGAGGGGCTGGCTCAGAATACCTTTAGGGCAGGTTTGGATGGCTTGAGTTCTGTAGATGGAACCACAGCAAACTGAGGCTCACTGCTTTGTTGAAGCAGCCACGTAAAGAACTGAGCTAAGAGGAAGGCCCCCATTAGAAAAACACTTGCTCAGCCCTTTATTCTTAAGGGCCACAATGCGACACAACTGTGAAAGTCCTGACTTCTCCAAGTGTATCTGATTCTTTCCAAAGTAGGATTTTGGTTTCTAATTGTTAATTCTTAGTGGAGAAGTTCTAGACACTTTGGGAAGATGGGCCCTCCTAAACATATTGCCCTAGACAGCTTGAAACAGGATTTCTGCTGTCAAATCCAACTGGAAAATGCATTAATTAAGACATCACCACCATGCAAGTCTCCTTAGAAATAGCTTCATGGAAAATTCTTCTGTCAAGTTCATGTACAGAACAAGTTGAGATGGCTTGAGAAATTTTTTCAAATTTCTCCTGTTGGCTCAGGTTGTCTTCCCAGCACCTGTAGTAAGGCTCAAGGAACAGGGAAATTGAAACACAGCATCCTGAGACTCAGTGCTCTGATTCAATAGGCTCTGAAAGACCTCAAGTTATGGGCACATCAGAATTCTCAAGACTCTTTCTCTCCTCTTTACTGCTATGGTCCACAGTGCACCAGTCTAATGAAAGAATTCACTTGTTCATGTGTGACTGAATGTTTTGACTTTATAATATGATGAGAAGAGTTCTTTCTCCCCTTAGAACTCACTCTTGGAACTCATAAAGTTCCAAGAGTGAGTTCTAAGGGGAGAAAGTCCAGCTAAATGCTAGGCCTTTTTGGAAGCTGGGCCTTCCTAAGACTGTTCCTCTCTCCAGGGAAAAACAATTTCTAGTCCAAATTCCTT
>NW_004525189.1:70104-70816 GCF_000260255.1 Octodon degus
TCCCTCTTCAAGCCCTCTCTGAGGCTCTATGATCATCTCTAAGCATCTCCAATCTTTTCTGAGTTTCCCAGAGCCCTTGGGAGCATCTTGCAGGACTCTCCAACCCTCTCCAAAGCTCTCAGAGCATATTCCAGCCCTCTGCAAGCCTCTCTGAGCCCTCTCTGACCCGATCTGAGAACTCTGAGGCCTCTCTGAGATTCTGTGATCCTCTCCAAACCTTGCTTACCTCTGTTAGCCCTGTCCGAGCCCTCTCCGAGCCTCTCCAAAACTCTATGAACCTCACTGCCTGGTGAACTGGGAAATGAACACAGACCCAATGGCTTGCTGGGGAAGCACTTATTCTACTGAGCTATTTTCCTGGCACAACTTCTGTGTTCCCCTGGAAGCTAACATAATAAAAGCTGCCTTCCAGCTCCTCCTTGCAGAGGCTTCCCTTTGTTTTCATCCTTAGTTTCTGCTACACCACATCCCAGCCAGTTTTCTCACACCTTCATCTTCTATGTTAGAGGTTTAGTAAGCTTGGAAAAGTTAGTGTTCCGGACAAAGGAATAACTTTAAAGAATTTTGTGAAATTTACTTCATCTTTATTTTCTATTTTAGGACTAGATGAGACTCATAGTGATCCTCCTGTTTACAGCCTCCTGAGTACTGGTATTACAGGAGTATGCCATCATGCCCAGTGTCATAGGACCTCTCCCTGCATCCCATGGGC
>NW_004525190.1:0-7360 GCF_000260255.1 Octodon degus
AAATAAATAAATACAAAAACTACAAAAATATCGCTGGCGTCAATGCTGCGCTCCCATTGGCTCCCAAGGCGATGACGCTCTCGCTTCCGTCGGCCCCTGCGGTTAGGGTTAGGTACTTATGGTTAGGGTACTTAGGGTTAGAGTTAGGGTTAGGGTTAGGGTACTTAGGGTTAGGGTATTTAAGGTTATGGTTAGGTTTTGGTTTAGGGTTAGGGGTTGGGGCTAGGGTTAGGGTTAGGATTTAGGGTTAGTGTTAGGGTTAGAGTTAGGGTTAATATTAGGGTTAGAGTTAGGGTTAGGGTTAGGGTTAGGATTAGGGTTACCGTTCGAGTTAGTGTTACCGTAAGGGTTAGGGTTACGGTTAGGGTTAAGGTGAATATTAGGGTTAGGGTTTCATTGTCCTAGGATGTGCATGATATTTTTAAATTTTTATATTCACAATAAATTTTTGAAATTTTTTCGATTTTTAAACCTATTTTTTGAAGATTTTCAAATTTTTGTCCGTCTTCCAAGCTCCCTAGGTGGCGATGCCGCTATACCAGTGGCTCCCGTGGCCCCCATTGGCCTGCCCTAGCCTCCCTTCTGACCCTCCCTCTCCCACGTGTCTCCGCCCCTTCCCGCGGGTCTCAGCCGACCCGCTGCTGGCTCCTGTCCTACCCCGCCCCTTCCTCCCAGGCCCCGCCCTTCCCCGCGTGCCCCCGCCGGCCTGCGCTGATACGCTGTCAGCTCCCGTCAGACCCGGTTCTCTCCATCGGGCCCCTACTGACTCACCCGGGTCTGCCGACACTCTCCCATTGTCTCCTGCGGCGAAGATGCGCTCTCGACGGGTCTCACGGCGAAAACGCGCCCACCTCGGTTGGCGCTGCGATGACGCGCCCCCATCGACCTGCTCCCGCGGGACCGCAGGCTCCCTCGGGCGCCAGATGCTATGAGCTCCCGGAGCCGACCTGCCCGCCAAATGCTGACCTAGCGCGGCAGTCTCCGCCCCAGGCTCTGGAGCGCGAGGTCCCCGTTTCGACTCTTTCTATTTTCTAATTTAGTGAATTCTGTATTTATTTAGCAATTATTTATTTAGTTATTTTTATTTTTCCTGTTCCGGATTTGAAACTGTCCTCGTTGTTTCATCTTTCTTTCTTTCGTTCTTTCTTCGTTTCTTCTTTTTTTAAAAAGAAAAATGCTCATGGGGCGGCGAGGCCTAGCTCGCGGTGGCTCCCACCGCCTGCCGCCAGCTGGACTCGTGTATTTAATTTTATTTTTACTTTTCCCGGTTTCAAAAGGTCCCCCCCCCGTTTTTCCTATTCTGTGCTGTTTAAAGCTCTCAAGGGATGTCAAGGCCTGGCTCCCTGAAATCCCGCTGCTTCCCATTGTGTATTCATTTCTATTTTAACTCTTTCTGGTGCCTCCCTCGGGCCCGCCGGCTCCCGCCGCCTCCCTCCAGCCCGCCTGATGTATTTATCCTTATGTTTACTGTTCCCGGTTTCACAAGGTCCGCGTTTTTTTATTTCTGTGCTGTTTAAAGTGCTCACTGGGTGGCGAGGCCTAGCTCCTGGTGAATTCTGCAGGCCCGCCGGATCTCGCCAGGCCGCCTGATTTATTTATTTATTTTTATTAATATCTCTTCAGGTTTGACCCGTTCCTCGTATATTTATTCATTTTCATAAAAAACGCTCCCCGCACCACTAAAAAATAAACAAATAAATAATTAAACAGAAAAATCTACAAAAATGGCTCCCGTGGCGATGCCGCGTTCCCATTGGCTCCCGCGGTGATGAAGCTCTCCCGTCGACCAATGCTGATTAAGGTTAGGGTTAGGGTAATGGTTAGGGTTATGGTTATGGTTAGGGTACGGGTTAGGGTTAGGGTTAGGGTAAGTGTTTAGGGTTAGGGTTAGGTTTAGGGTTAGGGTTAGGGTTCGGGTTAGGGTTAGGGTACGGATTAGGGTTATGGTTAGGTTTAGGGTTTAGGGTTAGGGTTAGAGTTAGAGTTAGATTTAGGTGAAGGGTTTGGTTTATGGTGCGGTTTATTGTTAGGGTTAGGGTTAGGGTTAGGGTTAGGGTTAGGGTAAGAGTACGGTTTCGGATTAGGGTTAGAGTACGCATTAGGGTTATGGTTAGCGTTAGGGTTAGGGTTAGGGTTTGGTTGACCTAGGACGCGCATGACGATATTTTAAAATTGTAATATTCATGAAATTGTTTTGAATTTTTTTTTATTTTTAAACCCTTATTTTGAATTTTTTCAAATTTTTGTCTCTCTTCCATCCTCCCACAGCGACGATTCTGCGATCCGAGTGGCTCCCGCGGGCCCCTGCTGGCCTGCCCCTGCCTCTCAGCAGACCCCTCCCTCTCCCGAGAAGTCCTGCCCCTTCCTGCGGCCCTCTGCCGGCCCCCCGCCGGCTCCCGTCAGACCCACCCCCCTCCTGCTTGGCTCCGCTTTCTCCCGTGTGCCCCCTCTGGTCTCCGCTGGCCCGCCGCCAGCTCCGGTCAGACTCGCCCTCTCCCGTGTGCCCCCGCCTACTCACTTGGGTCCTACGGCCCACTCCCATTGGCTCCCGCAGCGATGACGTTCCCCCGCCGGGTCGCACGGTGAAGACGCGTCCCCCAACAGGTCACGCGGCGATGACACACCCCACTCGTGTCGTTTGGAGTTGATGCGCCCCCATCGGCCCGCCCTGCGGGCCCGTCGGCGGGCTAAGAGTGCCGGGAGCCTAGCCGTCCGCCAGGCGACGACCTAGCAGGGCAGTCTCCACCCAGGGCTCAAGAGCGCGATTTCGCCGGTTCACGCCCCCCTCCTGACTTTCTATTTTCCCATTTATTTAGTGAATTATGTATTTATTTAGGAATTATTTAGTTATTTTTATTTTTCTTGTTCCTGGTTTAAAATTGTCCCCGTTGTTTCATATTTCTTTCTTTCATTCTTTCTTCTTTTTTAAAAAAATAAAAATGCTCGGGGCCGGGGAGATGGCTCAGTGGAATAAGCGCTTCCCTGGCAAGTGCAAGGGCCTTAGTTCAATCCCCAGTTCCGCCAAAAAATAAATAAATAAAATAAATAAAAATGCTCGCGAGTCGGTGAAGTTTAGCTCCCAGTGAATCCCGTGAGCCCGCCCGCTCCCACCGAGTCGCCTGATGTATTTGTTTATGTTTATTAATATTTCTTCAGGTTTGACCCATTCCTCGTTGTGTATTTATTCATTTTCATAAAAAAATACTCCCCAGAACCACGAAAAATTAAACAAATAAATAAACAGAAAAAACTTTAAACATGGCTCCCGCGGTGACGCCGCGCTCCCATTGGCTCCCGCGGAGATGAACCACTCCCATCCGCAAACGTGGATTAGGGTTAGGGTTAGGGTTAGGGTTAGGGTTAGGGTTAGGGTTTAGGGTTTAGGCTTAAAGTTAGGGTTAGGGTCATGTGGCGAGGACACGCCCCACTTGGGTAGCGCTGAGATGACTCACCCCCATCAGCCCGCTTCCGTGTGCCCGCCAAGGGGCTAAGAGCGCCCAGAGCCGAGCTGTCCGCCAGGCAGCTGCCTAACGCAGCAGTCTCCGCCCCGGGCTCTAGAGCCCGAGGTCGGCGATTCGTGGCCCCGTCCCGACTCTTACTATTTTCCCATTTATTTAGTGAATTATGTATTTATTTAAGAATTATTTATTTAGTTATTTTTATTTTTCCTGTTCCGGGTTTGAAACTATCCTCGTTGTTCCATATTTCTTTCTTTCTTTCTTCTTTTTTTAAAAATAAAAAAACTCACGGGGCAGAGAGGCCAACTCCTGGTTCCTCCCACTGGCTTCTGCCTGCGCGCCTCCTGTGTTTATTTTTATTTTTACTTTTCCCAATTTCAAAAGTTGCCCGTATTTTCATTTCTGTGCTGTTTAAACTGCTCAAGGGGTGGTGAGGCGTGGCTCCCTTTGGCTTCTGCCGGCTCCCACCAGCCCGCCTGTTGTATTTATTTTTATTTCAACTCTTCCCAGTTTCAAACGGTCCCCATTGTTTCATTTCTGTGCTCTTTAAAGTGCTCACAGGCCGGGGAGTTCTGGCTCCTGGTGGCTCCCGCCATCTTCCGCCTGCCCGCCTGATTTATTTAATTATTGTTATTAATATTTTTTCAGGTTTGACCCATTCCTCGTTGTGTATTTATTGATTTTCATAAAGAAATCCTCCCCGGAACCACGAAAAAATAAATAAAAAAAAAATAGAAAAAACTACAAAAATTGCTCCCGCTGGGACACTGCGCTCCCATTAGCTCCCGCCCCGATGATGCGCTCCTGTTGACCCCGCGGGATAGGATTAGGGTTAGGGTTAGGGTTTAGTGTAGGGGTTAGGTTTAGTGTACGGGTTAGGGTTAGGGTTAGAGTTACTGTTTGGTTGTCCTAGGATGCACATGACGATATTTTTAAATTTTTATATTCATAAAACATTTTTTGAATTTTTTTCGATTTTTAAACCTTTTTGTTGAATGTTTTCAAATTTTTGTCTCTCTTCCACGCTCCCACGGTGGCGATGCCCCGATCCCAGTGGCTCCCGCCGGGCCCCGCCGGCCCACCCCCGATTCCCGTCAGACCGCTCCCACTCCCTCGAGGCCCCGCCCCCTCCCGTGGTCCTCCGCCAGCCTGCCTCCGGCTCTTGTCGCACCCCGCCCCCACCCTTGTCGCACGGCGAAGACGCGCCCACCTCGGGTCACGCGGCTATGACGCGCACCCTTTGGCCTGCCTCCGCAGGCCCGCCGTATCCCGCGGGGAGGAGAGGCTACAAGTGCTCGAACCCAGTTGTTCTCCAGGCGGCAACCTAGCGTGGCACTCTCCGCCCCGGTCTGTAGCGCGCGAGTTCTCTGGTTCGTATCACCGTTTCGACTCTATTTTCCCATTTATTTAGGGAATTATATATTTATTTAGGAATTATTTCTTTAGTCATTTTTATTTTTCCTGTTCCGGGTTTGAAATTGTCCTCGTTGTTTCGTATTCCTTTCTTTCTTTCTTTCTTTCTTTTTTTAAAAATAAAATCGCTCACTGGGCGGCGAGGCCCAGCTTCCGGTGCCTCCGGCCTCCTGCAACCGGACCGCCTCGTGTATTTATTTTTATTTTTACTCTTCCCGGTTTCAAAAGGTCCCCATTTTTTCATTTCTGTGCTCTTTAAAGCTCTCACGGGGTGGTGAGGCCTGGCTCCTGGTGGCTCCTGCCGTGTCCCAATGGTTCGCCTTGTGTATTTATCTTTATTTTAACTCTTTCTGGTGCTTCCCGTGGGCCCGCTGGCTCCCACCGCCTCTCTCCAGCCCGCCTGATGTATTTATCTTTCTGTTTACTGTTCTTGGTTTCAAAAGGTCCCCGTTTTTTCATTTCTGTGCTGTTTAAAGCGCTCACGGGGCTGTGAGGCCTAGCTCCCGGTGAATCCCTCGGGCCCGCCTGCTCCCGCCGGCCCTCCTGATTTATTTATTTATTGTTATTAATATTTTTTTCAGGTTTGACCTGTTCCTCGTTGTGTATTTATTCATTTTCATAAAAAAATGCACCCCGGAACCATGAAAAAATGAATAAATACAAAAAAACTACAAAAATGGCGCCTGTGGTGATGCCACTCTCCCATTGGCTCCCAAGGCGATGACGCGCTCCCGTCAGCCCCTGCAGATTAGATTTAGGGTTAGGATTAGGGTTTAGTGTTAGGGCTAGTGTTAGGGTACAGGTTAGGGTTAGGGTTAAGGTAGGGGTTAGGGTTAGGGTGCGGGTTAGAATTACGTTAGGTTTAGGGTTAGCCTTAGGATTAGAGTTTTGTTGTCCTAGGATGCACATGATGATATTTTAAAATTTTTATATTCATACAAATTTTTTTGAATTTTTTTCGATTTTTAAACCTTTTATGAATATTTTTCAAATTTTTGTCTCTCTTCCATGCTCCCACGGTGGCGATACCGTCATCCCAGGGGCTCCCGTGTGCCCCTGCTGGCCTGCCCCTGCCTCCAATCGGACCCCTCCCTCCCCCGCGAGTCCCTGCCCCTTCCCTCTGGCTACTGCCGGCCTGCCACCGGCTCCGGTCGTATTCTGCCCAACCCGCGTGGCCCTGCCCTGTCCCGAGGGTCCCCGCTGGCCTCTGCTGGCCCGCGCCATCTCCCTTCAGACCCGGCCCTCACCCACCAGCTCCTGCCGCATCCCGCTGGCCCACCTAATGTATTTATCTTTATGTTTACTGCTCCTGTTTTCAAAAGGATTTCAGTTTCCAAGGGTGAATCCTTGGTGGAGAGACACCCGAGAGTGTCTAGGCCCTTGGCGAAGGGGACCCACATAAACCTTTTCCGTTAGAAAGCCCAATTGGGGACAGAAATTACAGTCCCCAATTTAACTGGAAAATGCGTTCATGAATACATCGCCAGCAGGTTCAGTTTCATGGCAAATTCTTCCATTGAGTTCCATGAAGAAAACACGTGGAGATGGGTTTTATTTTAATTGCATTAAAATTTACAAAAAATAATTATTAAAAAATTAATTTTATGGCCCGGGGAGATGGCTCAGAGGAACAGGCATATCCCTGGCAAGGGCAAAGGCCTGAGTTCACTTCCAGGTTCTGACCCCAAAAAAATTATTTTTCATTATCTTAGTGTAATTGTGATAAGGTTCAAGGAACAGGGATTTGAAACACAGCCTCCTGAGTCTCAGTGCTCTGATTGAATAGCTCGGCAGGACCTCAGGCCACGGGCACAGCAGAAGTCGAAAGGCTCTTTCTCTCCCTTTTACTGCTACAGGACCCAATTCGCCAGTCTAGTAAAGGCATTCACCGTTCCATGTAGAAATGACTGTTTCAAAGCTATGGTATGAGTAAAAGAGATCTTTCTCCTCTTAGAACTCACCTCCAAGGTTGAGTTCGAAAAGGAGAAAGTCCAGCTAAATGTTGGGCCTTTTCAGAAGCGGGGCTTTCCTAAGGCTGTTCCAGTCTCCAGGCAAAAATTGAATTTCTGGTCCAAATTCCTTTTCTACCTCAACCATTCCCAATGTAATCCATGCCTGGTCCCTGAGAAAACATTCTCCCTGAAGTTCCAGCTTCCCACACCCAGTCCTTTCTAGAAAGAAATGGAATGAGGATTTTTCTTTTTTGGCTCCTCGAATGCCTTCAGGGCAATTTTGGCGGGCTGGAGTGTTGTGGGGATCGAACTACAGCAACCTGAGGCTGACAGCTTTGTGGAAGCAGCCACTTAAAGAACTGAGCTAGGGCCAGGACCCCACTCAAATACACTTGCTCAGTCCTTGCTCTTTAAGGGCCACAATGGGAGGCAGCTGTGCCCGGCCTGAAATCCCCAGGTGCTTCTCATTCTCTCCATCGAAGGATTTCAGTTTCCAAGGGTGAATCTTTGCTGGGGAAAATACCCAGAAGGGGCGCT
>NW_004525190.1:7460-14588 GCF_000260255.1 Octodon degus
CTACAGCAACCTGAGGCTGACAGCTTTGTGGAAGCAGCCACTTAAAGAACTGAGCTAGGGCCAGGCTCCCGACTAAAACACACTTGCTGAGGCCTTTCTTCTTGAGGGCCACAATGGGACCCAGCTGTGCCAGGCCTGACAGCCCCAGGTGTAGCTCATTCTCTCCACCTTAGGATTTCAGTTTCCAAGCATGAATCTTTGGTGGAGAGATACCCGCAAGGGTCTAGGCTCTTGGTGAAGGGGACCCTCCTGAACCTTTTCCCTTAGACAGCCCCCAATTGGGGACAGGACTTGTGGTCTGCAATTCAACTGGAAAACGTGTTCATGGATACATCGCCAGCAGGCGATTCAACTCGGAAATTGTTTCATGGAAATTTCTTCCATCAAGTTTCATGTAGAGAACATGTGGATTTGAGTTTTATTTTAATTGCATTAAAATTAAAGAAAAAAATTTTTAAATTAATTTTAGGGCCCGGGGAGATGGCTCAGTGCAATATGCATGGCACTTAATTACAAAAGTGCTTTAGCCCCAGTTCTGTGTATCGTGTTATTCAGGAACAGGCATTGGTGATCTCGGCTACCCAAAGAAGCTAGAGCTTAGCGTGCTCTTCTGCACTCACACTTAGAAAAACACAATATGGAGTGAAAACAGGCAGCTCTCCTTAGGGCACTGGAGTCTGGAAATGTATTTCTGGCTCTTTTTCCAGAAGAATGAATGGGAGAGATAACATCCTCTGCAGTTACTTTGCACCTCCATCTCGAATGTCACAAACTTCAAGGATTCTTTCTCTTAAGAGACTGAATGATTTGCCACTCTTGGAACAGCACGGAATAGTGAGGTAGTTTAGTTATGAAAGGGACATTTTAGGCAAACTTCTGGGTTTCGCTGTATACAGGAAAAGGCATTGGTGGTACCTGCTTCCGAAAGAAGATGGAGCTAAGCTGGCTCTTCTGCATTAAGAACTCACATTTTGAAAGAGAAACCTTGCAGTGAAAAGAGGCAGCTCTACTTAGGGCACAGGAGTCTGGAAACGTGTATCTGGCTTTTTTCCATAGGAGTGAAAGGGAGAGAGAACAACCCTCTGCAGATTCTCTGCACCTCCTGCTGGAAAGTCATAAGATTCAAAAATGCTATTTCTTATGAGAATAAATGATTTGCCACTCTTTGCACCACGCAGAATGGTGAAGTACTTAAGTTACAAAAGTGATGTTTTAGACATGTTCTGGGTTTCACTGTATACAGGAACAGGCATTGGTGATCACAGCTTCCCAAAGAACATGGGAGTTAGCTGTCTCTTCTGCGTTAAGAATTCACACTTAGAAACATAAATTATGGAGTGGAAACAGGAAGCGCTCCTTGGTGTAAGTGAGTCTGGAATCAGTTTCTGGTTCTTTTCCCTTAGGAATAGAGGGAGAAGACATCCTTCTGCAGTATCTCTGCACCTCCAGCTGGAAAGTGACAAACTTCACTGATGATTTCTCTTAGGAGACTGAATATTTTGACACGCATGGAACAGCGCTGAACTGCGAAGCACTTTAGTTACAAAAGTGACATTTTAGCCAGTCTCTTTTTTGCTGTATATGGGAAACAGGCATTGGTGATCTCTGCTTCCCAAAGAAGCTGGAGCTTAGCTGGCTCTTCTGCATTAAGAACACACACTTAGAAACACAAATCATGGCGTGGAATCAAGCAGCTTTCCTTTGGGCTCTGGAGTCTGGGAACATGTATCTGGCACTTTTCCCTTAGGAATGAATGGGAGAGAGAACATCCTTCTGCTGTTTCTCTTCACCTCTAGCTGGAAAGTATCAAATTTCATGGATTTCTCTTAGGAGACTGAATGATTTGCAACTCTTGGCATAGCGCAGAAATGGTAAGTAAGTTAGTAACAGAATTGATGTTTTAGGCAGAGTTTTGGGTTTTGCTGTATACAGGAACAGGCATTGGTGATCACTGCTTCCAAAAGAAGATGGAACTTAGCTGGTTCTTCTGCGTTAAGAACTCAAACTTAGAAACAAAAATCATGGAGTGGAAAGAGGAAGCTCTCCTCAGGCAAAGGGAGTCTGGAAACGTGTTTTGGGTTCTTTTCCCTTAGGAATGAATAGGAGAGAACATCGTTCTGCAGTTTCTCTGCACCACCAGCTGGAAAGTCACAAACTTCAGGGATGCTTTCTCTTTGGAGACTGAATGATTTGCCACCCTTGGAACAGCAGGGAACTGTTAATTACCTTAGTTACAAAAGAGAAGTTTTAACCAGACTTTTGTGTTTCATTGTATCCTGGAACAGGTATCGGAATGCCCTGCTTCCCAAAGAAGGAAAAGCTTAGCTGTCTCTTCCCATTAAGAAATCACACTTAGAAACACAAATCATGGAGAACAGACAAGCAAATCTCCTTAGTGCACTGGAGTCCAGAAAGGTGTCTGTTGCTCTTCTCCCATATGAATGAATGAGAGAGAGAAGCAATTCCTGCAGTTTCTCTGCACCTCCAACAGCTCCAAAGTCACACTCTTCATGGATGCTTACTCTTAAGAGACTGATTTGTCACTATTGGCACAGCGTAGATCTTGGAATTACTTTAGCTACAAAACTGAATTTTATCAGAGTTCTGTTTCGATGTATAGTGGAAGAGGCATTGAAGTACTTGGCTTCCCAAAGAAGCCAGAGCTTAGCTGTCTTGTCTGCGTTAAGAGCTCACACTTAGAAACACAAATCATGCATGAGAAACAAGCACCTCTCTTTAGAGCACAGGAGTCTAAAAACGTGTCTATGGATCTTCTTCTATAGTTACAAATAGGAGAACTACCTTTGGCAGTTTCTCTGCATCTCCAGCTGGAAAGTCACAAACTTCATGGATGGTTTCCCTTAGGTGACTCAATGATTTATGATCCATGGCACAGTGCGGACTTTGAAATACTTTAGTTACAAAAGTAACGTTTCAGGCAGAGTTCAGTGTTTCTCTCTATACTGGAACAGACATTGGAGTGCCCTGCTTCCCAAAGAAGCTGTTGCTTACCTGGCTCTTCTTCATAAACAACACATACTTTGAAACACAAATCATGAAGTAGAAAAAAGCACCACAATTTAGGGCACTGGTGTCTAGATAACGAGTTTGTGGCTCTACTACACTAGTAATGAGTGGGAGTGAGAACAATGTTCTGCAGTTTCCCTGCACCTCCACCTGGAAAGTCACAAACCTCTCGGATGCTTTCTCTTTTAGTAGACTGAATGATGTGCATCTCTAGGCACAGAGAGGAACTCTGAATTACTTTAGTTGGAAAAGTAATGTTTTAGCCAGAGTCACAAGCTTCACAGATGCATTCTCTTAGGAGATGAAATGAGTTGCCACTCTTTTCACAGCGCAGAACTATGAAGTACTTTAGTTACAGAAGTGACATGTTAGCCAGAGTTCTGTGTATCGCTGTATAGTGGAACAGGCATTGGAGTACCCTGCTTCCAAAAGACGCTGGAGCTTAGTTGTCTCTTCATCGTTAAGAA
This sequence comes from Octodon degus, assembly GCF_000260255.1. Classification (NCBI taxonomy): domain Eukaryota; kingdom Metazoa; phylum Chordata; class Mammalia; order Rodentia; family Octodontidae; genus Octodon; species Octodon degus. The sequence continues at coordinate 10,955 of NW_004525190.1, forward strand.
CTCACACTTCTTTCATCTTTTTTTTCCTTAGGTACAAAACTCTGGTTTTTTTAAGTCAACAGAAAATGGAAATATCCTTTTTAAAGTTTCTAATACTAGGAGAAGATATCATACAGTGTCTTTTAAGTAAATTGTAAGTCAAAGAAATAGTATAAATCCTAGAACAAAAATTAAGATTAAGCAATATTCTGAAAATTAAATATTTCCAAACAATTGAACTCAGAAAAAGTTTTTATGATAGCAAAGAAATACTAGAGTAAAACATAAGATCAATACTGGAATGGCAAGTAAATGACCAACATTTCTAACAGTTTGGGGACAGGATATCGCACAAAGTTTTAGTGTGTTGTGGACATGCATAATTACCGTGACAGTGACTGGTGGCTAGGCATCACTTGTGGAACTGAGCTACAGTTATTTCTTTGAAATCCACCCTGTAGACTCAGGTGGAATCATGACTCATAGCGTGGAAGAGAAGTCCATTTGTAGGGTGTGCTGATGAATATATACTTCGGCTGAACACAAGGGAATAACTAAAAGACTACTATTGTATACCTCTTATTCTCCTCTGTTTGCCATAAAGAACTCAAACTTAGAAACACAAATGATGCAGTAGAAACAAGCAGCTCTCTTTAGGGCACTGGAATCTAGTAATGTGTCTATGGCTCTTCTCCCTTAGGAATGAATGGGAGAGAGCCACCTTCAGTAGTTTCTCTGAACCTCCAGCTGAAATGTCACAAACTTCACGGTATTTCTCTGAGGAGACTGATTTATTTGCCTCTCTTGGCTCATTGCGGAACAGTGAATTCCTTTACTTACAAAAGTGACATTTAAGCCAGAGTTCAGTGTTTCCCTGTATACTGGAACAGCCATTGGAGTGCCCTGCTTCCCAAAGAAGCTGTTGCTTACCTGGCTCTTCTTCATAAAGAACTCATACTTTGAAACACAAATCATGAAGTAGAAAAAAGCTCCTCAATTTAGGGCACTGAGGTCTAGATAACGTGTTTGTGGCTCTCCTACTCTAGGAATGAGAGGGAGAGAGAACCACTTTCTGCAGTTTCCTTGAACCTCCACCTGGAAAGTCACAAACCTTTTGGATGCTTTCTCTTAGTAGACTGAATGATGTGCCTTTCTAGGCACAGAGCGGAACTCTGAATTATTTTAGTTACAAAAGTGACATTTTAGCCACAGTTCTGTGTTTGGCTCTCTACTGGTACAGGCATTGGAGTGCCCTGATTCCTAATGAAGCTGATCTTTGCTGGCTCTTCTCCGTAAATGTCACGCTTGCAAACATAAATCGTAGAGTAGAAACAATCCGCTCTCCTTAGGGCACTGGAATCTAGATATCATGTTTGTAGCTTTTCTCCCCTAGGAATGAATGGAAGAGAGAACTGCCTTCTGCAGTTTCCGTGCACCTCCACCTGGAAAGCCACAAACTTCACGGATGCTTTCTCTTAGTAGACTAAATGACGGGCCTCTCTTAGCACAGCGAGGAACTCTGAATTACTTTAGTTACACAAGTGACGTTTTTGCCTGAGTTCTGTGTTTTGCTCTATATACGAATAGGCACTTCAGTGCCCTGCTTCCCAAAGAATCTGAGCTTAGCTGGCTTTTCTACTTAAAGTATTCAAACTTGGAAACTCAAATCATTTAAGAGAATCAAGTAGCTCTCTTGATCAAGTGCACTGCAGTTTGACACGTTTTTAATGACTCTTCTCTTTAGATATGAACGGGAGAGAGGAACACTTTTGGCAGTGTCTTTGCAACATCCAGCTGGAAAGACACTACCTTCACTAATGCTTTCTCTTAGGGAAATGAATGATTTGCCACTCTTGGCACAGCGCGGAACTGTGAATTACTTTAGTTACAAAAGAAACGTTTTACCCGGATTTCTATGTTTCAATCTATACGGGAACAGGCATTGGAGTACCAAGCTTTCCAGTGAAGCTGGAGCTTAGCTAGCGCTTCTGCGTTAAGAACTCCCACTTACTAACACAAATCATGGAGCAGAAACAAGCAGCTCTGCTTAGGGCACGGGAGTCTAGAAACGTGCTTGTGCCTCTCTTCCATAGGAATGAATGGGAGAGAGAATCATATTATGCAGTTTCCCTGCACCTCGACCTGCAAAGTCAGAAACTTCAAGGATACTTTCTCTTCGGAGACTTATTTGCCACTCTTGGCACAGAGCCGAACTCTGGATTACTTATATTACAACAGTGAAGTTTTAGCCAGCATTCCTTGCATACTTGAAAAACATTGGAGTGCCCTGCTTAACAAAGAAGCTGGAGATTAGCTGTCTCTGCTGCCTTAAGAACTCACACTTAGAAACACAAATCATGCAGTAGAAACAAGCAGCTCTCTTCCGGGCACTGGAGTCTAAAAACGTGTCTGTTGCTCTTCTCCCATAGGAATGAATGAGAGAGAGAAGCCTCTTCTGCAGTTTCTCTACAACTCCCACTGGAAAGTCACAAACCACGGATGCTTTCTCTTAGGAAACTGAATGATTTGCCACTCCTTGCACAGTTCGTTACTGTGAATTACTTTAGTAACAAAAGTGACGTTTCAGCCAGAGTTCTGTGTTTCGCTGTATATTGGAACAAGCATTGGAGTGCCCTGCTTCCCAGTGAAGCTGGAGCTTAGCTGGCTGTTCTGCATAAAGAAGTCACACTTGCAAAAACAAAAAACGAACAGGAAACAATCAGCTCTATTTAGGGCACTGGAGTCTAGAAAAGTGATTCTGGCTCTTTGCCCATAGGAATGAATGGGAGAGAAATGAACCTTCTGCAATTTTTCTGCACTTACAGCTGGAAAATCACCGACTTCAAGGATGATTTCTCTTAGGCGATGGAATGATTTTCATCTCTTCTCACAGCGCAGAGCGGTGAAATATTTCTGTTACATAAGTGACGTTTTAGCCAGAGATCTGTGTTCACTGTATAGTGGAACAGGCATTGGAGTAACCTGCTTCCCAAAGAAGCTGGATGTTACCTGGCTCTTGTGCTTAAAGAAAGCATACTTAGAAACACAAAACATGAAGTAGAAACAAGCAGGTCTCTTTAGGGCACTGGAGTCTTGAATCGTGTCTGTGGATCCTCTCCTTTATTAATGAATGGGAGAGAGAACCACATTCTTTCATGAATACTCTCTTTTAGGTTACTGAATGATTCAGCACTCTTGGTATAGCACGGAACAGTGAAGACCTTCAGTTACAAAAGGGACATGTTACGCAGTGTTCTGGGTTTCGCAGTATACAGGAAAAGGAATTTGTGATTCCTGCTTCCCAAAGATGAAACTTAGCTGCCTCTTTTGCGTTAAGAAAACACACTTAAAAATGCAAACCATGGAGTGGAAACAAGCAACTCTCCTTAAGACACAGGAGTCTGGAAACGTGTTTCTGGATCTTTTCCCAAAGGAATGAATGAGAGAAAACGTACTTCTCAGTTTCTCTTCACCTCCAGCTGGAAAGTCACAAATTTCACAGATGCTTTTTCGTAGGAGACTGAATGATTTGCCTCTGGGCACAGTTCAAAACTGTATATTATTTATTAACAAAAGTAACGTTTTAGCCAGAGTTCCGTGTTTTGCTGTATATTGAAACTGGCACTGGAATGTGCTGCTTCCCAAAGAAGCTGGA
>NW_004525190.1:14750-18517 GCF_000260255.1 Octodon degus
AAAAAAAAAGAAGCTGGAGCTTAGCTGGCACTTCTGCCTTAAGAACTCACACTTAAAAACACAAATCAAGGGGTAGAAATGAGCAGCTCTCCTCAGGGCACTGGAGTCTAGAAACGTGTTTGTGGCTCTTCTTACCTGGGATTGAATGGGATAGAGAATATCCTTCTGTACTTTTGCTGCACCGCCAACTGGAAGGTCACAAAATTTGTGGATGTTTTCTCTTAGGAGAATAAATGATTTGCCAATGTTTTCACAGCTCGCACCTGAGAAGTAATTTAGTTAGAAAAGTTACATTTTAGCCAGAGTTCTGTGTTCTGCGGTATACTTGAACAGGGATTCGTGTACTCTGCTTCTGAAAGACCCTGGAGCTTAGTTGGCACTTCTGCGATAAGAACTCACACTTAGAAACAAAAATCATGAAGTAGAAAAAAGCAGCTCTCCTCCGGACACTGAATTCTAGAAACCTGTTTGTGGCTCTTTGACCATAGGAATGAATGGGAAAGAAAAGAACCTTCTGCAGTTTCTCTACACCTCCAGCTAGAAATTCACAACTTCACAAATGCTTTCACACAGGAGACAGAATGATTTGCCCCTCTTTCCACAGCGGAACTCTGAAGTACTTTAGTTACAAATTGACATTTTAGGCAGAGATCAGTGTTGCGCTGTATACAGGAACACTCATTGGAGTGCCCTAATTCCTAAAGAAACTGGAGCTTAGCTAGCTCTTCCGCATTAAGAACTTACACTTAGAAATAAAAATCATGCAGTAGAAACAAGCAACTCTACTCAGGGCACTAGAGTCTAGAAACGCATTTGTGGGACTTTACCCATTGGAATGAATGGGATTGAGAACATGCTTCTGCAGTTTCTGTACACGTCCAGCTGGAAAGTCACAAACGTCACGGATGCTTTCTCTTAGGAGAGTGAATGATTTGCCACTCTTTTCACAGCATGGAACTGTGAAGTACTTTACTTACAAAAGTGACGTTTCACCCAGAGTACTGTGTTGCGCGATATACAGGAACGTTCATTGGAGTGCCATGCTTTGCAAAGAAGCTGGAGCTTCACTGGCCCTTCTGCATTAAGAACTCACACTTAGAAACACAAATCATATAGTAGAGACAAGCAGCTCTCCTCAGGGCACTGGAGTCTAGAATCGTGTCTGTGGCTCTTTGCACATAGGAATGGGTGGGAGAGAGAACAATCTTCAGCAATTTCTATGCACCTCCAGCTGAGAAGTCACAAACTTCATGGATGCTTTCTATTAGGTGACTGAATGATATGCCACTCTTTTCAAAGCAGAGAACTGTTAAGTAATTTAGGTGCAAAAGTGCCGTTTTAGCTAGAGTTCTGTGTTGCGCCGTATAGAGGAACAGGCATTGGAGTACTCTGCTTCCGAAAGAAGCTGGAGCTTAGCAAGCTTTAAGAAATCACTTTTAGAAACACAAATCATGCAGTAGAAACAAGCAGCTCATCTCAGGGTACTGTAGTCTAGAGTCGTGATTGTGGCACTTTGCCCATAGGAATGAAAGGAAGAGAGAACAACCTTTTGCAGTTTCTCTGCACCTCCAGTTGGAATGTCACAAACTTCACCGATGCTTTCTCTTAGGAGAATGAATGATTTGCCACTGTTTTTACAGCGCAAAACTGTGAAGTACTTTAGTTACAAAGTTGATGTTTTAGCCAGATTTCTGGGTTGCACCATACACAGAAACATGAATTGGAGTGCCCTGCTTTCCAAAGAAGCTGGAGTTTACTTGGCTCTTCTGCATTAAGAATTCACACTTAGAAACACAAATCATGAAGTAGAAACAAGCGGCTCTCATAAGTGCACTGGAGTCTAGAAACGTGTTTGTGGCTCATTGCACATAGGAATGAAAGGGAGACCGAAAAAACTTCAATAGTTTCTCTGCACCTTCTGGTAGCATGTCACAAACTTCAAGGATGCTTTCTCTTCACAGACTGAATGTTTTGTTACTGTTTTCACAACGCAGAACTGTGAAGTACTTTAGTTTCAAATGTGACGTTTTAACAAGTGTTCTGTGTTGCGTCATATACAGGAACAGGCTTTGGAGTGCAATGCTTCCCAAAGAAGCCTCAGCCTAGCAGCCACTCCTAGCTTTAAGATTTCACACTTCATAACACCAGTAATGCTGTAGAAATAAGCAGCTTTCCTCTGGGCACTGGAGTCTGGAAACGTGTTTCTTGCTCTTTGCCCATAGGAATGAATGGGAGAGAGAACAAACTTCTGCAGTTTCTCTGCACCTTCAGCAGGAAAGTCACAGTCTTCACGGATGCTTTTTTCTTATTAGACTGAATGATTTTCCATGGTCTTCATAGCGCAGAATTGTGAAGTGCTTTAGGTATAAAAGTTATGATTAAGCCAGAGTTCTCTGTGCAGCCATATACAGGAAGAGACATTGGAGTGCCCTGCTTTGCAAAGGAGCTGAAGCCTAGCTGACTCTTCTCCTTTGAAGTCTCACACTTAGAAACACAAATCATGCAGTAGAAACAAGCCACTCTCCTCAGGGCACTGGAGTCTAGAAACACTTGAAAACAGTGTGAAATCATTCGGTCTCCTAAGAGAAAGCATCAGTGAAGTTTGTGACTTTTCAGGGTTGGGCAGAGGAACTGCAGAAGGTTGTTCTCTCTCCCATTTATTCTAAATTGCAAAGAATCAGAAACTCGTTTCTAGACTCCAGTGCCCTGAGGAAAGCTGATTTTTTCTACTGCATGATTTGGGTTTCTAAGTGTGAGTTCTTAATGCGGAAGAGCCAGCTAAGCTCCAGCTTCTTTGCTAAGCAGGGCACTCCAATGCCTCTTCGTGTATACGCAAAACACAGAACTCTGGCTAATATTTCACTTTTTTAAGGAAAGTACTTCACAGTTCTGCGCTGTGAATAGAGTGGCAAATCATTCAGTCTCCTAAGAGAAATCATCCATGAAGTTTGTGACTTTCCAAATGGAGGTGCATAGAAACTGCAGAAGTTTGTTCTCTCTCCCATTCACTCCTATGGGCAAAAAGACACAAATACGTGTCTGGACTCCAGTACCCTGAGGAGAGCTACTTGTTTCTACTGCATGATTTGTGTTTCTAAGTGTGAGTTCTTAATGCAGAAGAGCCACCTAAGCTCCAGCTTCTTTGCGAAGCAGTGCACTCCAATGCCTGTTCGTGTATACAGCAAAACGCAGATCTCTGCCTAAAACTTCACTTTTGTAAGTAAAGTACTTCACAGTTCCGCGCAGTGAAGAGTGGCAAATCATTCAGTCTCCTAAGAGAAAGCATCCGTGATGTTTGTGACTTTCCAAATGGAAGTGCAGAGAAACTGCAGTAGTTTGTTCTCTCTCCCAATCATTCCTATGTGCAAAAAGCCACAAACATGTTTCTAGACTCTAGTACCCTCAGGAGAGCTACTTGTTTCTTTTTTTTTCTTTTCAAAGTTTTATTGATAAACATATAGCAATGAGACAGTTTCAAATCAAATCGAAAGTACAGTTTCAACAAATAATACACTGCATACATTTTTCTCAGTGGTTAATTGCTGTAGAAGATGCAGACTTGTGATCCTACTAACAAACACCATTAGAAAAAAATCATTCTACTTATTAAGAGAATGCAACTATATATCTATCCCAACCACTTTGAATACACAGATACAAAATGGACATTCAATGTTTCTCATGTTTGCACATAAGTCCAAAAATCTCACCATATACAACCTTGAAGCAGGACTGTCCCACAGTATTCCTTTTCCTGTCTCTTGCTT
>NW_004525190.1:19537-26000 GCF_000260255.1 Octodon degus
TTTGTAGGTTGCCTTTTCACTTTATTGGTAATTTCTTTTGACGTGAAAAAACTTCTCAGTAAGAGCAGATCCCAGTTGTTAAGTCCTTCAACTGTGACCCGTGCTATTTGATTTCTGTCCATGAACTCTTTGCCTACCCCTATGTCCTCAAGAGTTCCACCTACTTTCTCTTACAGGAGATATAGTGTCTCTGATTTAATGTTTAGATCTTTAATCCATTTTGACTTTAGTTTAATACATGGTGATATAAGTGTGAGTTCTTAATGCAAAAGAGCCACCTATGCTCCAACTTCGTTGTGAAGCAGTGTACTGCAATGCCTGTTCGTGTATACAGCAAAACACAGAATTCTGGCTAAAACGTCACTGTTGTAAGTAAAGTAGTTCACAGTTCCGCGCTGTGTATAGAGTGGCAAATCATTCAGTCTCTAAGAGAAAGCATCAGTGAAGTCTGTGATTTTCCACCTGAAGGTGCAGAGAAACTGCAGATGGTTGATCTCTCTCCCATTCACTATTATGCGCAAAGAGCCACAAACACGTTTCTAGACTCCAGTGCCCTGAGGAGAGCTGCTTATTTCTACTGCATGATTTGTGTTTCTAAGTGTGAGTTCTTGAGGCAAAAGAGCCAGCTAAGCTCCAGCTTCTTTGGGAAGCAGGGCACTCCAATGCTGTTCCATTATACGGTGCAACATACAATTCTGGCAAAAACGTCACTTTTGTAACTAAAGTATATCACAGTTCCGCGCTGTGAAGACATTAGCAAGTCATTCAGTGTGTAAGAGAAATCATCCATGCAGTTTGTTATTTTCCATTGGAAGGTGCAGAGAAACTGCAGAAGTTTGTTCTCTCTCCCATTCATTCCTATGGGCAAACAGCCACAAACACATTTCAAGACTCCAGTGTCCTGAGGAGAGCTACTTGTTACTATTGTATGATTTGTGTATTTAAATGTGAGTTCTTAATGCAGAAGACCCAGTTCAGCTCCAACATCTTTGGATACCTCGGCACCCCAATGCCTGTTCCTGTATACGGCGAAACACAGAACTCTGGCTTAAATGTCATCTTTGTAATTAACGTGCTACACAGTTCCACGCGGTGAGGACAGTGGCAAATCATTCAGTCTATTAAGATAAAGCATCTGTGATATTTGGGACTTTCCACCTGGAGGTGCAGAGAAACTGCAGAAGGATGTTCCCTCTCCCATTCATTCCTAAGGGCAAAGAGCCAAAAATACGTTTCTGGAATCCAGCACCTTGAGGAGAGCTGCTTCTTTCTACTGCATGAGTTGTGTTTCTAGGTGTGAGTTATTAATGCAGAAAGCGAGCTAAGCTCCAGCTTCTTTGGGAACCACAGCACTCCAATGTCTGTTCCTGTATACGGTGCAAAAGAGAACTCTGGCTAAATCGCCACTTTTGTTACTAAAGGGCTTCACAGTTCTGCGCTGTGGAGACAGTGGCAAATCATTCAATCTCTAAGGAAAGCATACGTGAAGTTTGTTACTTTCCATCTGGAGGTGCAGAGAAATTGCAGAAAGTTGTTCTCTCTCCTATTCATTCCTGTTGGCAAAGAGCCACAAAAAAGCTTCTAAACTCCAGTACCATGAGGAGAGCTGCTTGTTTGTACTGCATGAGTTGTATTTCTAAATGTGAGTTTTAAATACACAATGGCAGCTAAGCTCTAGGTTCTTTGGGAAGCAGCACATTCCAATTCCTTCTCCTGTATACTGCGCAACACAGAACTATGGCTAAAACGTCAATTTGTAACTAAAGTACTTCGGAGTTCCGTGCTGTGAAGACATTGGCATATCATTCAGTCACGTAAGAGAAAGCATCTGTGACGTTAGTGACTTTCCACCTGGAGGTGCAGAGAAACTGCAGAACGTTGTTCTCTCTCCCATTCATTCCTAAGGGCAAAGAGCCACAAAAAGGTTTCTAGACTCCAGTGCCCTGAGGACAGCTGCTCCTCTCTACTGTAGTATTTGTGTTTCTAAGTATGAGTTCATAGTGCAGAAGAGCCAGCTGAGCTCCAGCTTCTTTGGAAAGCAGGGCACTGCAATTCCTGCTACTTTATATGTCACAACACAGAACTCTGGCTAAAACTTTCCTTTTGGAACTAAAATACTTTACAGTTCCACGCTGTGAAGACAGTGTCAAATTATTGAGTCTCTTAGAGAAAGCATCCGTGAAGATAGTGACTTTCCACCAGGAGGTGCAGAGAAACTGCAGAAAGTTGTTCTCTCTCCCATTCATTCCTAAGGGCAAAGAGGCACAAACACGTTTCTAGACTCTAGTGCCCTGAGGAGAGCTGCTTCTTTCTACTGCATGACTTGTGTTTATAAGTGTGTGTTCTTAATGCAGAAGAGCCAGGTAAGTTCCAGCTTTTTTGGGAAGCATGGCAATCCAATGCCTGCTCCTGTCTACAGCGCAACATAGAACTCTGGCTGAAAGACCACTTTTGTAACTAAAATACATCAAAGTTCCTCGCTGTAAAGACAGTGGCAAATTATTCAGTCACCTGAGAGAAAGCATCCGTGAAGTTTATGACTTTCCAGCTGGAGGTAGAGAGAAACTGCAGAAGGTTGTTCTCTCTCCCATTCATTCTTAAGGGCAGAGAGCCAAAAACAAGTTTCTAAACTCCCGTGCCGTGAGGTGAGCTGCTTGTTTCTATTGCAGGATTGTGTTTAGAAGTGTGAGTTCTAATGCAGAAGAGCCAGCTAAGCTCCAGCTTCTTTGGGAAGCACGGCCCTCCAATGCCTGCTCCGTATACAGCGCAACACAGAACTCTGCGTAAAACGTCGCTTTTGTAACTAAGGTACTTCGCAGATGTGCGCTGTGAAGACAGTGACAAATGATTCAGTCTCCAAAGAGAAAGCATCCGTGATGTTTGTGACTTTCTATCTGGAGGTGCAGTGAAACTGCAGAATGATGTTCGCTCTCCCATTCATTCCTATGGGCACAGAGCAACAACCACGTTTCTAGAATCCAGTGCCCTGAGGAGAGCTGTTTGTTTCTACTGCAGATTTTTGTTTCTAAGTGTGAGTTTTTAATGCAGAAGAGCCACCTAATCTCCAGCTTCTTTGGGAGGCAGGGCACTTCAATGACTGCTCCTGTATACGGCGCAACAAAGAATTCTGGCTAAAATTTCACTTTTGTAACTAAAGTACTTCACAGTTCTGCTCTGTGAAGACAGTGTCAAACCATTCAGTCTCATAAGTGAAAGCATCTGTGAAGTTTCTGACTTTCCAGCTGGAGGTGCAGAGGATCTGCAAAACGTTGTTCTTTCTCCCCTTCATTCCTATGGGCAAAGAGACACTAAATCGATTCTAGACTCCGGGGCCCTGAGGAGATGAGCTTTCTTCTACTGCATGATTTGTGTTTCTAAGTGTGAGTTCTTAATGAGAAGAGCAAGCTCAGCTCCAGGTTCTTTTGGAGGCATGGCACTCCAATACCTCTTCCTTTATACAGCGCAACACAGAACTCAGGCTAAAACGTCACTTTTGTAACTAAATTCTTCACAATTCAGTGGCATGAAGACTGTGGCAAATCATTCAGTCTCCTACAAGAAAGCATCAGGGAAGTTTGTGACTCACCAATGGGAGGTGAAGAGAAACTGCAGAAGGTTGTTCTCTCTCCCATTCATTCCTATGGGCAAAGAGCCAGAAACACGTGTCTAGACTCCAGTGCCCTGAGGAGAATGTCTTGTTTCTACTGCATGATTTGTGTTTCTAAGTGTGACTTCTTAATGCAGAAGAGAGAGCTAAGTTCCAGCTTCTTTGGGAAGCAGGGCACTCCATACCCTGTTATGTAATGCACAACACATAAATCAGGTTAAAATGTCACTTTTGTAACTAAAGTACTTCACAGTTTCGCGCTATAGAGACAGTGGAAAATCATTCAGTCCTCCTACGAGAAAGCATCCGTGAAGTTTGTTACTTTCCAAATTAAGGTGCAGTGAAACTGCAGAAGGTTGTTCTCTCTCACATTCATTCCTACGTGCAAAGAGCCACAAACTCATTTCTAGAGTCAAGTGCACTGAGGAGATCTGCTTGTTTCTACTATGATTTGTGTTTCTAAGCTTGAGTTCTTAAAGCAGAAGAGCCAGCTAAGCTCCAGCTTCCATGGGAAGCACGTCACTCGAATGCCTATGCCTGTATGCGCCGCTACACAGAACTCTGGCTAAAAGGTCACTTTTATAACTAAAGTACTTCACAGTTCAATGCGGTGAAGACAGATGTAAATCCTTCAGTCTCCTAAGAGAAATCATCACTGAAATTTGTGGCCTTCCAGCTGTAGATGCAATGAAACTGCAGAAAGTTTTTCTCTCCCTCTTTCACTCCTATGGACAAAGAGACACAAATACTTTTCTAGACACCAGTGCCCTTAGGAGAGCTGCTTCTTTCTCCTGCAAGATTTGTGTTTCTAAGTGTGAATTCTTAATACAGAGGAGCCAGCTAAGCTCCAGCTCTTTTGTGAAGCAGGGTACTCCAATGACTGTTCCTGTATACGGCGCTACACAGAACTCTGGCTAAAATATTACTTTTGTAACTAATGTGCTTCACAGTTCCTTGCTGTGAAGACCGTGGCTAATCATTCAGTCTCATCAGAGAAAGCATTTGTGAAGTTGATGACTTTACAGCTGGAGATGCAAAGCATCTTCAGAAGGTTTTACTCTCTCCCTTTCATTCCTATGCGCCAAGAGCCACAAACACTATTCTAGACTCCAGTGCTCTGAGGTGAGCTGCTACTTTCTACTGCATGATTTGTGTTTCTAAGTGTGAGTTCTTAATGCAGAAGATCCAGCTAAGCTTCAGCTTCTTTCGGAAGCAGGGCACTCCAATGCTTGTTCCTGTACACAGCGCAACACAGATCTCTGGCTAAAACTTCACTTTTGTAACTAACGTACTTCACAGTTCCACGCTGTTAAAAGAGTGGCGAATCATTCAGTCTCTTAAGGGAAAGCCTCCGTGAAGTTTGTGACTTTCCGGCTGGAAGTGCAGAGAAAGTGCAGAAGGGTGTTTCTCTGCCTTTCATTCCTATGGGCAAAGAGCCACAAACTCGTGTCTGGACTAAAGTGCCCTAAGGAGAAATGCTCGTTTCTACTGCATGTTTTATGCTTCTATGTGTGAGGTCTTAATGCAGAAGAACTAGTTAAGCTCCAACATCTTTGGGACGCAAGGAACTCCAATGCCTCCTCCTGTATATAGTGCAATACAGAATTCTGGCTAAAACCGCATTTTTCTATCTAAAGTACTACACAGTTCTACGCTGTGAAAAGAATGGCAAATAATTCTGTGTCCTAAGAGAAAGCATCTGTTAAGTTTGTGACTTTCCAGGTGGAGATCCAAAGAAACTGCAGAAGGTTGTTCTTTCTTTCTCCCATTCACTCCTATGGGTAAAGAGCCACAAACTTTTCTAGACTCCAGTGCGCTGCGGAAAGCTGTTTCTTTCTACTGCATGATTTGTGTTTCTAAGTGTGAGTTTCTTATGCAGAAGAGCCAGTTAAGGTCACGCTTCTTTGATAAGCGGGACACTCCAATGCCTGTTCCTGTATACAGTGCAACACAGAACACTGGCTAAATCTTCACTTTTGTAAATAAAGTACTTCACAGTTCTGCACGGTGAAAACAGTGGAAAATCATTCAGTCTCCTAAGAGAAAGCATCCGTGAAGTTTCTGACTTTCCAACTGGAGGTGCATAGAAACCCTTAAGGTGGTTCTCTCTCCCATTGATTCCTAAGTGTAAAGTGCGACAAACACGTTTCTAGACTCCATTGATCTGAGGAGAGCTGTTTCCTTCTACTGCATGATTTGAGTTTCTGCGGGTGAATTTTCAATGCAGATGAGCCAGCTAAGCTTCAGCTTCTTAGGGAAGCAGGGCACTCACATACCTGTTCCTGTATACGACGCAACACAGAACTCTGGCTAAAACTTCAATTTTGTAACTAAAGTACTTCTCAGTACCATGCTTTGGAAACAGTGGGAAATCATTCAGTATCCTTTGAGAAAGCATCCATGAAATTTGTGACTTTGCAGCTGTAGTTGCAGAGAAACTGCAGAAGGTTTTTTTCTCTCCCATTCATTCCTGAGGGCAAAGAGCCACAAATATGTTTCTATATTCCTGTTCCCTGATTAGAGCAGCTTGTTTTTACAGCATGATTTTTGTTTCAAAGTGTGAGCTCTTCTTGAGGAATCGTCAACTAAGCTCCAGTTTCTTTGGGAAGCAGGGCACTCCAATGCCTGTTCCTGTATACGACGCAACTAGGACTCTGGGTAAAACGTCACTTTTGTAACTAAAGTACTTCACAGTTCTGCACGTGAAAACAGTGTCAAATCATTCAGTTTCCTGAGAGAAAGCATCCGTGAAGTTTGTTATTTTCCAGCTGGAGTTGCAGAGAAACTGCAGAAGGTTATTCTGTCTCCCATTCATTGATAAGGGTAAAGAGCCACAAACACATTTTAGACTCCAGT
>NW_004525190.1:26200-32877 GCF_000260255.1 Octodon degus
TGCTTTAGACCACTGAGCCATCTCTCCAGCCCCCATGATTTGTCTTTCTAAGTGTGAGTTCCTAATGCAGAAGAGCCAGCTTATCTTCAGCGTCTTTGGGAAGCAAGGCACTCCAATGCTGTTCATGTGTACAGCCCAACAAAGAACTCCGGTTAAAACGTCAGTTTTGTAACTAAAGTACTTCACAGTTCCGCGATGTGAACACAGTGGTAAATCATTCAGTCTCCAAACAAAAAGCATCCGTGAAGTTTGTGACTTTCCACCTATAGGTGCAGAGGAACGGCAGAAGGTTTTTCTCTCTCCCCTTCATTCCTATGGGCAAAGAGACAAAAACTCGTTTCTAGACTCCAGTGACCTGAAGAAACCTGCATGTTTCTACTGCATGATTTGTTTTTCTAAGTGTGAGTTCTTAATGCAGAAGACCCAGCTAATCTCCTGCTTTTTTGGGAAACAGGGCACTCCAATACCTGTTCCTGTATACCGCACAAAACAGAAATCTTACTAAAATATCACTTTTGCAACTAAGTACTTCACAGTTCCGCACTGTGAAAACAGTGGCAAATCATTCAGTCTCCTAAGAGAAAGCATCCATCAAGTTTGTGACTTTCCACCTGGAGATGCAGAGAAATTGCAGAAGATTGTTCTCTCTCCCATTCTTTCCTATGGGCAAAGAGCCACAAACACGATTCTAGACTCCAGTTCCCTGAGGAGACCTGCTTGTTTCTACTGCCTGATTTGTGTTTCTCAGTGTGAGTTCTCTGTCGTGCTCTATACAGGAACATGCATTGGAGTGCCCTGCTGCCCAAAGAATCTGGAGCGTAGCTGGCTCTTCTGCATGAAGAACTCACACTTAGAAACACAAATCATGCAGGAGAAAGAAGCAGCTCTCCTCAGGACACTAGAGTATAGAAACGTTTTTGTGGCTCTTTGCCCATAGGAATGAATGGGAGAGAGAACAACCATCTGCAGTTTCTCTGCACCTTCAGGTGGAAAGTCCCAAACTTCACGGATCCTTTATCTTTGGAGACTGAATATGTCTCGGCCCGCTATTCGAGACGTGGGGTAATGACCTGGAAGAGGAATGGGGACAAAAAACAGCACAAGAGACACAAGAGTCGGAGACAAGACAGGCTTTTTGATCAAGTTTTGTTTATTAAGGACGTGAACAGGGTCTAAATAGCCATATTGTGTAGCAGTTGGGTCGGACTAGTTGTGGATTGGTAGTGAAGATCCTGGACCAGAGGAAGATGTTGAGGCAATCACGGATTGGTTCTGTAGCACTTCTTGCCCAAAATAAGGAAAATATAACAGGAGCATTCTATCGCCCCCCACATATCCCCCCTCTTTATTAAATACATCAAGTGGAAATTGACAGTGTCCTGCAGGGACAATGCCTGGCTTGGGTCAAGGACTCCTTCACATGAGATTGACTAGAAATTACCCGTCTTGGGATTGCAAGGCAGCAGTAGGCCCTGTTCCTCTCTTAGGCGGTCGGCAGTACTGCATGTGGGTCCTAGTTGCCCATCATTGAGTACTTGTCCATCTCACCAGGGGGCCTACATCAGATTAGGTCACATTGGGATAGGGTCCGTTTGGGGGATCCCTCTCACGATACTCTTGATGATCTGCCATTTCCAGCTGATGATAATGTATTTGGATGGGCTTTGCAGCAAAGGCATCTAAACGTGAGCTGATGAATGCTGTAAGCTTTTGAAAACTATAAGGTCCCATCATGAGCAACAGTAGGAGTGAGAAGAGGGGTCCCAACAGGGGCACAAGGTAGGTGAACATTCCTCCCCACAATGAGGAGAAGGAGTCATCCATAAGCTGTTGTCTCCACTTGAGTAGTTGATCCTGAAGCTCCTGGATTTTGTCTCGAACTATGCCTGATTTATTAACATAAAAACAACACTTTTTTTGTAAAGCAAGACATATTCCCCCATGCTCTGCTGTCAGAAGGTTCAAGCCTCTCTTATTTTGTAAGACCACTTCTGCTAGCGAATCTATCTGGCTTTGGATATCTTGGATAGTGCCAGATAATGCTGGAACATCATCAATCAGCTGGTTAGATAATGTAGTATAAGAATGTACTGCTACTCTCAACCCTGTTGAACCTGTCCCCATGGCTGCTGTGATTTCCAGTCCCACTAGTAAGGGGATGAATTGGACTGTCCTCTTTTTGTGGCCTTGGAAGCAGGCCTGGGCATTTTGCTGTTATGGCTTTCTAATAGTGAGGCTTTAGGTTTTGGGAATGTATGTCTCTTGCAAGAATTTAAACAAGGGGAGGGCCAAAGGCAACTTCTTGACTGACTCAGTTGTTTTAGTTGTTTTCCAAGTAATGGGACCCCATTCAAAGTTTTTTTATGTCCTCTTTGTGTTAGAAACATGGATTGCTCAAGCTCTAGGGCCGTCAACTAGTGAGTGGGTCCTTTTAATTGAAACACATTTTATCTATTTATTTCTATATGTGATCTTAAAATTATTTGAGCTTTACATTCCCTCCTTTTGATGTTGGAAATCTCTAATCTTAGAGATCTGAGTTGTTAGTAGCTAGGGCCTCATATTGTTGGTGAATAATCATAAGTTTAACATTACCTATCTGTTCGCGACCATTAGACAAGACATACCAGTGTGATATGAAACAAGTGTCTGGGTGGTATTTATAAATTGGGACAAGTCATAGATTGCTGGAGTACCAGTATATAGAGGGGGACTGGGAGAAAGACAGAACCAAAGAAACAAATAATAATAATATCAACAGGATAAAGTAATATTTAGCAGATCTGGAATATAATAACCTTTTGAAGTTCGTAATTATAAAAACACTAGTCAGAACATTTTGTAGATCCATTAGTAGATATCTCTTAAATGTGAGGTTTAATCCCTTTTTTTATCTTTCATGGCCCTTGTGTATTGTTTTAAACAAGTTGGACTTTTTTTATAATTACTGGAGTTTATGAATTACTGGGCCTATGGAAAACACTGAGTATTTTTCAGTTTCTAAGTGGGTCTTTGGCTGGTTAACTACTGACAAATCTGCATAAGCATCTATTGAAAGTTTCACAGGCTTTCTTCTTATATTGGCAGTTAACATGGATTCCCTTAGACTGATAGGGAAGACACATGACCACCTCAATCTGAAACTTCCTCTGACTCCATCATAAACACTTTCTTTTTCCTTCTCTAGCAGTTGTGGACATTTAACTTTCTTCCTGTAGGCTACTAGTATTAACGTTTTCATTTTTCATCTATAATTCCATTCTGTATCCTTTCTACTATGGAACACTTCAACTCAGACAAATTTATTCCTGCAAAACCTTCTAACTTCTGTAGCTTGTGTCAGATATCTCGGGTCCACTGCATAAGGTACAACTTTTTGGTACCTGCAGGGTGTCTTGCCCAAGAAACATAAATATAACTTTCCTTGTGATGAGGCAGGAAACCCAGAGAAGGCTCAGATCACCTGGGCTCTATCAGGTGGACGGTTAGTTTAGGCTTTAATATGTGTTTTTACAGGCAAAATCTGGTGGATCCCAGCAAAAGGAATTATAATCTAGCATATTTGTTAACAAATTTTTCCTGTATGATTACCTGGGCTTTAGTGTTTTCTAGGACAGAACAAATTTTCTGAGCAATTAGAACATATATAATCAAAGCATGAACATTTGAGCTAACAGGTACATTTATAAACATTTTTGAGACCTAGTAATCATAACTTACTAGCTCTTAGATCCCTTTATTTATGGAGTCTGACAGTTTGTTATAAATCTCTCTAACTATACTTATAATTATCTCATCTGTTAATCATCTGGATCTTCCTTTATTCTGGCATCTTGCTATTCTTAAACTGCTCTTCCTTCCTTCCCTCTTAACATACCCCCTTTTTCTTCTGACTTTCTTTTTCAACAAGTGCCAAAGGTGTTTACAGCCAGTTTCCCCACTGGCTTTAGTAATCACTATGGATTTATTCAATCTTTTTTTTTTATCCTCCTTTTGGATTGAGCCTCACACAGGGAACATATTCCAATTTATTTGACTGGGGGCCATCACTTCAGAAACCGGAAATGCCATTTTGGGTGGGGGCTTATCATGTTCAGGTGCCATTTTAGGCAAGGGCCCACTGAGCCCAGGCACCATCTTAGGGGTGTCACGTGTCTGATAAGCCTGCAAAGATTGTAAATGTAATGTAAGCTTCTCAAACAGTCGATTTTCCAGGTCCAAAAACACACTGAAAGATTTAGGAGCAAATTCTGACATTTTATTATCATCAGGAGGCGGCTTTGTAGCAAGTGGTGCTGCAACGGGGTCAGGATGATTTTTGGAAGCCTCTTTGGCTAAGTCTTTAAAATTGACCTCTTGTAAAGTAGTATGGTCGGGATACAAAGATTTATAATGGGTCAGGAGAGGAGCCTTGGGCGGAGGCGGCAAAAACACAGAAGGGGGAGGCAGCAGCTACTCATTAGGGGAAGGTGGAAGCTGCTCGTTATCTTGGGGTTTATTTAACACTTTATCTGCCTCCTCACAGTGGAGAGAGGAGACATCTGAACCAGCCTGGGAAGGGACAGGAGTGGGCCTATTGGAGTTACACAGGACAGCTTCTCCGAGGGTAATCATTTCTCAAACCAAAGGGTCTCTATGCCTTTGTGTAAGAATCTCATCAATTAATCCCCAGTATGAAAATACTGTGATTGGGACCTCTTCAGGGCCAAAAGCTCTACAAAATTCCTGCAATGCATCACCCACTCACTTTTATCTTTTAGAAGTGATCGTGCCCTCCAATGGGAACCAAGGGCAAACCTCATGAATAAACTTAAAATACTGTAATAAATCTTTTTCTTTTATCTCGATCCTTCATGTCTTGAGTGCCTTACTGAGGCTTTGTAAAACAGTTCATGCTTGCTTAATGCTTGACCCATGCCGGAAAAGGGGAAGGGGGTTGTTGTTCACTCACCGTGGCTCGAGCGGCGAGGCAGGCACTCGCGCGGCCTAGGCCTCGGAATTTACTTTCAATTGCTTCTTCATACCTGGGCTCTCGAATGGCTCCCTCATTAAGTCCTCCATGTCAGGCCCCACGTTGGTCGCCACATGACTCGGCCTGAGAGTTGAGACGTGGGGTAATGACATGGAGGAGGAACAGGGATGAAAAAGACAGGGCAAGAGACACAAGAGATGGAGACAAGACAGGTTTTTTGATCAAGTCTCGTTTATAGAGGAAGTGAACAGGGTGTAAATAGCCGTATAGTGGAAGCAGTTGGGTGGGATAGGTGTGGATTGGTAGGAAAGATCCAGGACCAGAAAAAGATGTCGAGGAAAGCAGGGATTGGTGCTGCAGCACTTCTTGGCCAAATAAGGGAAAATATAACAGGAGCGTTCTATCGCCGCCCACATGAATGATTTTCCACTGTATTCACAGCATGGAACAGTGAAGTACTTCTGTTGCAAAAGTGGCATTTTAGCCAGAGATCAGTGTTGTGACATATACAGGAACAGGCATTGGAGTGCACTGCTTCGCAAAGAAGCTGCAGCTTAGTTGGCTCTTCTGCATTAAGAACTGAAACTTAGAAACACAAATCATGCAGTAGAAACAAGAAGCTCTACTCAGGGCACTGAGTCTAGAATCCTGTCTGTGGCTCCTAACACATAGGAATGAATGGGAGAGAGAACAAACTTCTGCAGTTTCTCTGCACCTTCAGCTGGAAAGTCACAGATTTCATGGATGTTTTCTGTTAGGATACTGAATGATTTCCTACTGTTTCTACAGCGCGGAACTGTCAAGGGCTTCAGTAACAAAAGTGACGTTTTAGTCAGAGTTATGTGTAGCGCCCTATACAGGAACAGGCATTGGTCTGCCCTGCTTCCCAAAGAAGCTGGAGCTTAGCTAGCTCTTCTGCATGAAGAACTCACACTTAGAATCACAAATCATGCAGTAGAAACAAGTAGCTCTCCTCAGGGCACTGAAGTCTAGAAACATGTTTGTGGCTCTTTGCCCTTAGGAATGAATTGAAGAGAGAACAACCTTCTGTAGTTTTTCTGCACCTCCAGCTGAAAAGTCACAAACTTCACGGATGCTTTCTCTTAAGAGACTGAATGATTTGCAACTCTTTTCACAGGGAGGAACTGTGAAGCACGCTACTTTCAAAAGAGAGGTTTTAGTCAGAGTTCTAGTTCCGCTTTATACAGCAACAGGCATTGGAGAGCACTGCCTCTGAAAGAAACTTGAGCTTATCTGGCTCTTCTGCATTAAGAACTCACACTTAGTCAAAATCCCAGAAATTCAGCACAAGAATAATTTACTGAAAGAAGATAGAGAAAAGAAGCAGATCACATTCAAAGGAAAACCCATCAGAATTACAGCCGACTTCTCTTCGCAGACCATGCAGGCAAGAAGAGCATGGAGCAGAGTATTTCAGGTTCTCTATGAAAACAAATTCCAACCCAGACCACTATACCATGCAAAACTCTCTTTCAAGTTCCATGGAGAAGTGAAATACTTACATGACAAAGAACAGCTAAAAAATTTCACGACAAAGCCAACCTTACACAGGCTACTGAAAGATGTTCTAGAGAGGGACCAAAATGATCAGAACTCCACGAATGAGATCAGAAGCAACCAAATAAATAGGGTAAGCAATTAAACACAGGAGAAAAAGGAGTAAACGACAACAGGTAAATAACAT
>NW_004525190.1:37708-42262 GCF_000260255.1 Octodon degus
GAAATAAAGCCATGCTGTTAAGTTGAGCTTTGTGGGACTCAGGTCAATAATTTCTGACATTGCCAGTTAAACAGAAGACTCAATGCTATTATGGGCTACTGGACTCTTTTAGAATATTTTGCTGAGTTTACACACCTATAATACTCAATAACGGAACTTAGAAAAAATGTGGTATACCTATGAATGTCCATTTTGTATGTGTGTATTCATAGTGGTAGGGATAGATATATAGATGCATTCTCTTAAAGAATAGAATGATTTGTTCTAATGCTGTTTGTAAATAGGATCACAAGTCCGCATCTTGTACAGCAATTATCCACTAAGAAGAATATATGCAGTGCATTATTTGTTGAAACTGTACATCCGATTTGATTTGAAACTGTCTCATTGCTATCTGTTTATCAATAAAACTTTGAAAAAAATACAAACCATGGAGTGGAAACAAGCAGCTCTCCTGAAGGCACAGGAGCCTGGAAACGTGTTTCTGGATCTTTTCCCAAAGGAATGAATGGGAAAGAGCACACATTTCTGTTTCTCTTCAACTCCACATGGAAAGGAATAAATTTCACAGATGATTTTTCTTAGGAGACTGAATGATTTGCCTCTCGGCACAGTTTGGAACTATTCGTTATTAACAAAAGTAATGTTTTAACCAGAGTTCCGTGTTTCGCTGTATATTGAAACTGGCATTGGAGTGTGCGGCTACCCAAAGAAGTTGGAGCTTAGCTGGCTCTTCTAAGGAAGAAGCCACACTCAAAAACACAAATCAAGGAGTAGAAACAAGCAGCTCTCCTCAGGGCACTGGAGACTAGAAACGTGTTTGTGGCTCTTTGCCCATAGGAATGAATGGGAGAGAGAATCAAATTCTGCAGTTTCCCTGCACCTCGACCTGCAAAGTCAGAAAATTCACTGATACTTTCTCTTAGGAGACTTATTTGCCACTCTTGGCACAGAGCCGAACTCTGGATTACTTATATTACAACAGTGACGTATTAGCCATCGTTCCTTGCATACTTGAAAAGCATTGGAGTGCCCTGCTTCCCCAACAAGCTGGAGATTAGCTGTGTGTACTGCCTTAAGGACTCACACTTAGAAACAATAATCATGGAGTAGAAACAAGCAGCTCTCTTCAGGGCACTGGAGTCTAAAACGTGTCTGTTGCTCTTCTCCCATAGGAATGAATGAGAGACAGAAGCCTCTTCTGCAGTTTCTCTACAACTCCCGATGGAAAGTCTTAAACCATGGATCTTTCTCTTAGGAAACTGAATGATTTGCCACTCCTTGCACAGTTCAGTACTGTGAATTACTTTAGTAACAAAATTGACGTTTCAGCAAGAGTTCTGTGTTTCGCTGTATATGGGAACAAGTATTGGAGTGCCCTGCTTCCCAATGAAGCTGGAGCTTAGCTGGCTCTTCTGCATCAGGAAACCACACTTGCAACATCAAAAAATGAGCAGGAAACAATCAGCTCTCTTTAGGGCACTAGAGTTTAGAAAAGTGATTCTGGCTTTTTGCCCAAAGGAATGAATGGGATAGAAAACAACCTTCTGCAGTTTCTCTGCACCTACAGCTGGAAAATCACCAACTTCACGGATGCTTTCTCTTAGGCGATTGAATGATTTTCATCTCTTCTCAAAGTGCAGGGGGCATGGGCTTAGCTCAGGCCTTTAAGTGGCTGCTTCCACAAAGCTCTCAGCCTCAGGTTGCTGGAGTTCGAACCTCACAACTCTCCTGCTGGCCAAAAGTGCCCTGAAGCCATTCAAGGAACAAAAAAAAAATTCCACAGTGCAGAGCCGTGAAATACTTTTGTTACAAAAGTGACATTTTTAGCCAGATATCTGTGTTTGACTATACAGCTTCCCAAAGAAGCTGAAGCTTACTGTCTCTTCTGCGTTAAGATCTCTCACTTACAAACAAAGATCATGTAGTAGAAACAATCAGCTCTCTTTAGGGCCGTGGAGTCTAGAAACATTTCTATGGCTCTTCTCCCTTAGAAATTAATGGGAGAGAGCCACATTTGGCAGTTTCTCCGCACCTCCAGCTGAAAATTCGCAAACTTCACTGATGTTTCTCTGAGGAGACTGAATTATTTGCCACTCTTGGCTCACCGCGGAACTGTCAATTAGTTTACTTACAAATGTTACGTTTTAGCCAAAGTTCTGTGTATCACTGTATACTGGAACAAGCATTAGAGTGTGCTGCTTCCCAAAGAAACTGGACTTTAGCTGGCTCTTGTGCTTAAAGAATGCATACTTAGAAACACAAATCATGAAGTAGAAACAAGTAGCTCGCTTTAGGGCACTGATGTCTTGAATCGTGTCTGTGGCTCCTCTCCTTTATTAATGAATTGTAGAGAGAACCACATTCTTTCACGTATGCTTTCTCTTAGGTCACTGAATGATTTAGCACTCTTGGCACAGCACGGAACAGTGAAGTACTTCAGTTACAAAAGGGCCATTTTACGCAGTGTTCTGTGTTTCGCAGTATACAGGAAAAGGAATTGGTGATCCCTGCTTCCCAAAGATGGAACTTAGCTGTCTCTTTTGCATTAAGTAAACACACTTAAAAACAGAAACCATATAGTGGAAACAAGCAGCTCTCAGGGCACTGAAGTCTAGACACGTGTTTATGGCTCTTCTTCCTTAGGAATGAATGGGAGAGAGAACCCCCTTCGGCAGTTTCTCTGCACCTCCAGCGGGAAGGTCACAAACTTCGCTGATGCTTTTTCTTCTGAGACAGAATGATTTGCCGCTCTTTGCACAGTGCAGAACTTTGAATTACTTTAGTTACAAAAGTGACGTTTTAGCCAGAGTTCTGTGTTTCGGTGTATAGTGAAACAGCCATTGGAGTACCCTGCTTCCCCAAGAAACTGGAAATTAGCTGTCTCTTCTTCATTAAGAACTCACACTTTTTTCTTTTTTTTTAGGTACAAACCTCTGGTTTTTTTAAGTCAACAGAAAATGGAAATATCCTTCTTAAAGTTTCTAATACTAGGAGAAGATATCATACAATGTCTTTCAAGTAAATTGTAAGTCAAAGATATAGTATAAATCTTAGAACAAAAATTAAGATTAAGCAATATTCTGAAAATTAAATGTTTCCATACAATTGAACTCAGAAAACATTTGTATGATAGCAAAGAAATACTAGAGTAAAACATATGATAAATACTTGAATGGCAAGTAAATGACCAGCATTTCTAACAGTTTGAGGACAGGATATGGCACAAAGTTCTAGTGTGTTGTGGACATGAATAATGACCGTGACAGTTACTGGTGGCTAGGAGTCACTTGTGGAACTGAGCTATAGTTATTTCTTTGAAATCCACCCTGTAGACTCAGGGGGAATCATGACTCATAGGGTAGAAGAGAAGTCCTTTTGTAGGGTGTGCTGATGAAAATATACTTCGGCTGAACACAAGGGAATAACTAAAAGACTACTATTGTATACCTCTTATTCTCCTCTGTTTGCCATAAAGAACTCACACTTAGAAACACAAATGATGCAGTAGAAACAAGCAGCTTTTTTTAGGGCACTGGAGTCTAGTAACGTGTCTATGGGTCTTCTCCCTTAGGAATGAATGGGAGAGAGCCACCTTCAGTAGTTTCTCTGAACCTCCAGCTGAAAATTCACAAACTTCACGGTATTTCTCTGAGGAGACTGAATTATTTGCCACTCATGGCTCAACGCGGAACTCTGAATTACTTTAGTTACAAAAGTGACGTTTGAGCCAGATTTCAAGGTTTTGCTGAATACTTGAACAGCCATCGGTGTGCCCTGCTTCCCAAAGAAGCTGTTGCTTACCTGGCTCTTCTTCATAAAGAACTCATACTTTGTTTTTTGGGGGGGTTTTTTGGCGTCAGTTATTTTTATTTTAAAGAAAGAAAAAAAATAAAAAATAGTTGCACAAAATCTCAGAACAAGGCTTTAGGAGAGTAACAGTGTTTAGTACATTGTGTATTGTTATTTCCAACTAGTTTCTCATATTACAAGATATAGGCAAGAAGTAATAAGCAAGAAACATAGGTACAAACCTCTTTTTGTCAACAGAAAATGGAAATATACTTTTTAAAGTTTCTAATACTAGGAGAAGATATCATACAATGTCTTTTTAAATAAATTGTAAGTCAAAGATACAGTATAAATCCTAGAACAAAATTTATGATTAAGCAATATTCAGAAAATTAAATGATTCAAAACAATTGAATTAAGAAAAAGTTTTCATGATAGCAAAGAAGTAAAACATAAATATTGAAATGGCAAATAAATGACCAGCACTTCTAATAGTTTGAGGATAGGATATCACACAAATTTCTAATGTGTTGTGGACATGCATAATGACCGTGACTGTTACTGGTGGATAGGCGTCACTTGTGGAAATGAGCTACAGCTATTTCTTTGAAATCCACCCTGTAGACTCAAGTGGAATCATGACCCATATGGTGGAAGAGAAGTCCATTTGTAGAGTGTGCTAATGGAAATATTCTGCTGCTGAATACAAAAGAACAACTGAAAGACTACTATTGTATACCTCTTATTCTCCTCTGTTTAATT
>NW_004525190.1:42974-56050 GCF_000260255.1 Octodon degus
TGTTCTGCCTCTGAATCAGCTGGGTGGGTCTTGCCTCTAGCCTCTTTGCAGGGAGTTCTGCTGAAGGGTTTCATGCTGGGCCTGCATACAGCCTGTGTCAAATGAGGATCCCTGGGCCCCGGGTCGTCTCACTCACTCGTGGGGCCTTGCTCTGGGTCTGTTCAGGATACTGCAGCCTGGTTAGCTTACTCACTCATGGGGCCTGCGCTCTGGGTCTATTCAGGATCTGGAGGGCCCAGGTGGTCTCACTCACTCACCAGGCCTGCGTTCTGGGTCTGTTCAGGATCCCCCGGCCCAGGTCATCTCATTCACTAGCCAGGCCTGCGCTCTTGGTCTGTTCAGGATCCCGCCGCCCGGGTCGTCTCACTCACTCGCCGGGCCTGCGCTCTGGGTCTGTTCAGGATCCCGTGGCCTGGTCGTTTCACTCACTCACCAGCCTGTGCTCTGGGTCTGTTCAGGATCCCGCCACTCAGGTCGTCTCACTCACTTGCTGGCCTGCGCTCTAAGTCTGTTCAGGATCCCGTGGCCCGATCGTTTCACTTACTCGCTGGGCCTGCATTCTGGGTCTGTTCAGGATCCCGCAGGCCCTCAGTGGTCTCACTCGCCGGGCCTGCGTTCTGGGTCTGAAGAGCTCATACTTTGAAAAACAAATCATGAAGTAGAAAAAAGCACCTCAATTTAGGGCACTGGAGTCTAGATAATGTGTTTGTGACTCTGCTGCCCTAGGAATGAGAAGGAGAGAGAACTACGATCTGCAGTTTCCCTGAACCTCCAACTGGAAAGCAACAAAGCTCTCGGATGCTTTCTCTTAGTAGACTGAATGATGTGCCTCTCTAGGCACAGAGCGGAACTCTGAATTATTTTAATTACAAAAGTGACGTTTTAGCCAGAGTTCTGTGTTTCACTCTCTACTGGAACAGGCATTGGAGTGCCCTGATTCCTAAAGAAGCAGATCTTTGCAGGCTCATCTATGTAAAAGTCACACTTGCAAACACAAATCATGGAGTAGAAACAATCAGCTCTCTTTAGGGCACTGGAGTCTAGATAACGTGTTTGTAGCTCTTCTCCCCTAGGAATGAATGGGAGAGAGAACCACCTTCTGCAGTTTCCCTGCACCTGGAAAGCCACAAACTTCACGGATGCTTTCTCGTAGGAGACTGAATGAGTTGCCACTCTTTTCACAGCATGGAACAGTAAAGTACTTCAGTTACACAAGTGACATTTTAGCCTGAGTTCTGTTTTGTGGAACAGGCATTGCACTACCCAGCTTCCCAAAGAAGCTGGAGCTTAGCTGTCTTTTCGACTTTAAGAATTCACACTTTGAAACACAAATCATAAATTAGGAACAAGCAGCTCTCTTTAGGAAACTGGAGTCTAGTAACGTGTCCATGGCTCTTCTTCCTTAGGAATGAATTAGAGAGCACAACTTTGGCAGTTGATCTGAACCTCCAGTTGGAGAGTCACAAACTTCACGAATATTTCTCAGAGGAGACTGAATTATTTGCCACTCTTGACTCAAGGCGGAACTGTGATTACTTTAGGTACAAAAGTTACGTTTTAGCCAGAGTTCTGTGTTTTGCTGTGTACTATAACAGTCATTGGAGTGCCTTGCTTCCCAAAGATTCTTTTGCTTACCTGGCTCTTCTGCTTGAAGAACTCATACTTTGAAACAGAAATCATGAAGTAGAAAAAAGTCCCTCAATTTAGGGCACTGGAGTCTAGATACCGTGTTTGTAGTTCTTCTGCCCTAGAAATGAATGGGAGAAAGAACCACCTTTTACAATTTCCCTGCACCTCCACATAAAAAGCCACAAACTTCACTGATGCTTTCTCTTAGTAGACTGAATGATGGACCTCTCTTGGCACTGCGTGGAACTCTGAATTTCTTTAGTTACAGAAGTGACGATATAGCCTGAGTTCTGTGTTTTGCTCTATATTGGAACAGGCATTTCAGTGCCCTGCTTCCCAAAGATGCTGAGCTTAGCTGGCTGCTCAGCGTAAAGTCATCACACTTGGAAACACAAATCATTTAGAAGAAACAAGCAGCTCTCTATAGTGCACTGCAGTTTGACACGTATTTAAAGGCTCTTCTCCATACGAATGAATGGGAGAGAGGAACTCCTTCGGCAGTTTCTCTGCACCGCTAGCTGGAAAGTTACATCCTTAATGGATGCTTTCATAGGAGAATGAATGATTTACCACTCTTGGCTCAGCATGGAACTGTGAATTACTTTATTTAAAAAAGAAACATTCTACCCGGATTTCTCTGTTTTGTTTTATACTGGAACAGGCATAGGAGGTCCAAGCTTTCCAGTGAAGCAGGAGCTTAGCTAGTATTTCTGCCTTAAGAATGCACACTTAGTAACTCATATTATGAAGTAGAAACAAGCAGCTCTTTTTAGGGCACTGGAGTCTAGAAATGTGCTTGTGCCTCTCTCCCTTAGGAACGAATAGGAGAGAGAACCAAATTCTACAGTTTGGCTGGAGAGATGGCTCAGTGGTCTAAAGCACCTACTTGAAACAAGCTTGGCAAAGCAAAAGGACCGCGGTTCAATCCTCCAGCACCACATGCCAGCCAGCCCCGCCCCCTGGTGGGCTGAGCTGGCCACACACACACAATAAATAAATGTAATAAATAAAAATAAATAAATATTAAAAAAAAAACAAATTCTACAGTTTCCCTGCACCTCAACCTGGAAAGTCACAAACTTCACGGATACTTTCTTGTAGGAGACTGATTTGCCACTCTTGGAACAGAGCGGAACTCTGGATTACCTTTCTTACAAAAGTGACGATTTAGCCAGAGTTCATTATTTCCTTGCATACTTGAAAAGCATTGGAGTGCCCCGCTTCCCAGAAAAGCTGGAGATTAGCTGTCTCTGCTGCCTTAAGAACTCACACTTAGAAACAATAATCATGGAGTAGAGATAAGCAGCTCTCTTTATAGCACTGGAGTTTAGAAACTTGTCTGTTTCTCTTCCCCCATAGGAATGAATGAGAGAGAGAAGCCATTTCTGCGTTTTCTGTACAACTCCAGCTGGAAAGTCACAAAACACGAATGCTTTCTCTTAGAAGACTGAATGATTTGCCACTCTTGGCACAGTCAGTACTGTAAATTACTTTAGTAAAAAAAAGTGACATTTCAGTCAGAGTCCTTTATTTCATTGTATACAGGAACAAGCATTGGAGTGCCTGCTTCCCAATGAAGCTGAAGCTTAGCTGGCTGTTCTGCATGAAGTAGTCTCACTTGCATAAACAAATCATGGACTAGAAACAGTCAGCTCTCTTTAGAGCACTAGAGTTTAGAAAAGTGATTCTGGCCCTTTGCCCATAGGAATGAAAGAGAGAGAACGACTTTCTGCGGTTTCTCTGCACCAACAGCTGTAAAATCGTAAACTTCACGGATGCTTTCTCTTAGGTGACTGAATGATTTGCCTCTCTTTGAACTGCATGGAACTGTGAAGTACTTTTTTTAGAAAAGGGATGTTTTAGCCAGAGACCTGTGTTTCACTGTATAGTGGAATAGGCATGGGAGTACCCTACTTCCCAAAGAAGTTGGAGCTTACCTGTCTCTTCTGCGTTAAGAACTCACACTTTCAAACAAAATTTATGTAGTAGAAACAATCAGCTCTTTTAGGGCCCTGGAGTCTTGAAACTTGGTTATGGCCCTTCTCCCTTAGGAATGAATGGGAGAGAGAGACCTTCTGCAGTTCCTCCGCACCTCCAGCTGGAAAGCCACAAACGTCACTGATGTTTCTCTGAGGAGACAGAATTATTTGCCACTCTTGGCTCAGCGTGGAACTGTCAATTACTTTACAAAAATTACGTTTTAGTCAGAGATATGTGTTTCGCTGTATACTGGAACAAACATTGGACTGTGCTGCTTCCCAAAGAAGCTGGACCTTAGTTTGCTCTTGTGCTTAAAGATTGCATAATTAGAAACACAAATCATGAAGTAGAAACAAGCAGCTCTCTTTAGGGCACTTGAGTCTTGAATCATTTCTGTGGCTCCTCTCCCTTATTAACAAATGGTATAGAGAACCACTTTCTACAGTTTCACTGCATCTCAGGCTGAAAAGTCAAAAACTTCACTCATGCTTTCTCTTAGGTGACTGAATGATTTAGCACTCTTGGCACAGCACAGAATTGTGAAGTACTTCTGTTTACAAAACAGATATCTTACGCAGAGTTCTGGGTTTCACAGTATACAGGAAAAGGAATGGGTGATCCCTGCTTCCCAAAGAAGATGGAACTTAGCTGCCTCTTCTGCCTTAAGAACACACACATCAAGACACAAACCAAGGAGTGGAAACAAGCAGTTCCCCTTAGGGCACCGGAGTCTGGAAACGTATTTCTTGATCATTTCCCATAGGAATGAATGGGAAGGAGAATATACTTCTGCAGTTTCTTTCACCTCCAGCTGGAAAGTCACAAACTTCACAGACGCTTTCTCATAGGAGACTGAATAATTTGCCACTCTTGGCACAGTCAGAACTGTGAATTATTTATTAACAAAAGTTTCGTTTGCACCACAGGTATGTGTTTTGCTGTATACTGGAACTGGCATTGAAGTGCGCTGCTTCCCAAAGAAGCTGGAGCTTACTTGTCTCTTCCGCATTAAGAACACACAAACAAAAATCATGTAATAGAAACAATCACCTCTCTTTAGAGTGCTGGAGTCTAGAAACGTGTCTATGGCTCTTCTCCTTTAGGATTGTATGAGAGAGAGCCACCTTCAGCAGTTTCTCCGCACATCCAGCTGGAAAGTTGCAAACTTCACGGATGTTTCTCTGAGGAGACTGAATTATTTGCCACTCTTGGCTCAGCACAGAACTATTTCTTTAGTTACAAAAGTTACATTTTAGCCGGACTTCTGTGTTTCGTTGTATAGTGGAACAGGCATTGGATTGTGCTGCTTAACAAATTAGCTTGACCTTAGCTGGCTCTTGTGCTTAAAGAACACATACTTAAAAATACAAATCATGAAGTAGAAACAAGCAGCTCTCTTCAGGGCACTGGAGTCTTGAAACGTGTCTGTAGCTCCTCACCCTTATTAATGAATGGGAGAGAGACCCACATTCTGTAGTTTCCCTGCACCTCCAGCTGGAAAGTCTAAAACTTCACACATGCTTTCTCTTTGGTGACTGAATGATTTAGCACTCTTGGCACAGCAGGGAACAGTGAAGTACTTCAGTTACAAAAGGGACATTTTATGCAGAGTTCTGGGTTTCGCAGTATACAGGACAAGTAATTTTTGATCCCTGCTTCCCAAAGAAGATGGAACTTATCTGCCTCTTCTGCCTTAAAACACACACTTCGAAACACAAACCATGGAGTGGAAACAAACAGCTCTCCTTAGGGCACAGGAATCTGGAAACGTGTTTCTGGTTCTTTTCCCATGGGAATGAATGGGAGAGAGAACATACTTCTGCAGTTTTTCTTCACCTCCAGCTGGAAAGTCACAAATTTCACAGATGCTCTCTTAGGAGACTGAATGATGTGCCACTCTTTGCACAATTCTAAACTATGAATTATTGAGTAACAAAAGTTTCTTTTGATCCAGAGGTCTGTCTTTCACTATATACTGGAACTGGCTTAGGAGTGCACTGCTTCCCAAAGAAGCTTTAAGTTAGCTGCCTCCTCTTCCTTAAAAACTCATACTTAGAAACAGAAATCGTGGAGTTGAAACAAGTAGCTCATTTTAAGGTACTGGAGTGTAGAAATGTGTTTGTGCCGAGTAGAAATAAGCAGCTCTCTTTAGGGCACTGGAGTCTAGAAACGTGTCTATGGCTCGTCTTCCTAGGAATGAAAGGGAGAGAGAACCAACTTCGGCAGTTGCTCTGTACCACCAGCTGGATAGTCACAAACTTCATGAATCCTTTCTCTTGGGAGACTGAATGATGTGCCATTTTTGGCACAGTGTGGAACTGTGAATTACTTTAGTTACAAAAGTGATGTTTTAGCCAGAGTTTTGTGTTTCGCTGTATACTGGAACAGGCATTCAAGTGCCCTGCTTCCCAAAGAAGCAGGAACTTTGCTGGTTCTTCTGGGTTAAGCACTGACAGAAACAAAATGGAGTAGAAGCAAACAAACCTGTCTAGTTTAATGGAATCTAGCAACGTGTTTCTGGATCTTTGCCTTTAGGAATGAGTGGGAGAGATAACAAACTTCTGCAGTTTCTCTGTACCTCAAACTGTAAAGTCACAAACTTCACGGATGCTTTCTCTTAGGAGACTTAATGATTTGCTACTCCTGGCACAGGGTGGAACCTTGAATTACTTTAGTTACAAAAGTGTCATTTTAGCCAGAGTTCAATGTTTCGCTGCATACTAGAAGAGCCATTTGAGTGCCCTGCTTTCCAGTGAAGCAGGAGCTTAGCCGGCTGTTATGCACAAAGAACTCTTGCTTAGGAACAGAAATCATGGAGTAGAAACAATCAGCTGTCTTTAGGGCACTGCAGTTTAGATATGTGTCTGTTGCTCTTCTCACATAGGAATGAATGAGAGTAGAACTTTAGGCAGTTTCTCTATACCTCCTGCTAGAAAGTCACATACTTCATGGATGCTTTCTCTTAGGAGACTGAATGATTTGCCACTCTTTGCGCAGGGCTGAACTGTGAATTACTTTATTTACAAAAGTAAAGTTTTACCTAGATTTCTCTGTTTCACTCTATACTGGAACAGGCATTGGAGTGCCCTTCTTTCCAAAGAAGCTGGAGCTTAGCTGTCTTCTCAGCGTAAAGTTATCATAGTTGCAAACACAAATCATGAAGGACAAAAAAGCAGCTCTCTTTAGAGCACTGGATTGTAGAAACGTGTTTGTGACATCAGTCCCTTAGCAATGAATGGGAGAAGCACCTGCTACAGTTTCCCTGCTCCTGCAGCTGGAAAGACAAACTTCATGGAAGCTTTCTCTTAGGAGAATTATCTGAAACTTCGCACATCGCGGAACTGTGAATTAATTTAGTTACAACAGTGATGTGTTAGCCAGAATTCTGCTTTTCATTGTTTCCTGGAGAAAGTATTGGATTTCCTTGCTTCCCAAAGAAGGAGGAGCTTAGTTGCCTCTTTTCCATTAAGAAATCACACTTATAAACACAAATCATGGAGTAGAAGGAATGAGCTGTCTTTAGGTCACTGCAGTCTGGATATGTGTCTGTTGCGCTTCTCCCATAGGAATGAGTGGGAGAGAGAAGTTCCTCCTGCAGTTTCTTTTCAACTCCAGGTGAAAAGTCACAAGCTTCACGGATGCTTTCTCTTAGGAGACTGAATGATTTGCCTCTCTTGACACACGAGCGGAACTCTGAATTACTTTAGCTACAAAAATGACGTTCTAACCAGAGTTCAGTGTTTCCTTGTATACTTGAAAAGCAAT
Organism: Octodon degus; assembly: GCF_000260255.1. Classification (NCBI taxonomy): domain Eukaryota; kingdom Metazoa; phylum Chordata; class Mammalia; order Rodentia; family Octodontidae; genus Octodon; species Octodon degus. The sequence goes on from NW_004525190.1 coordinate 50,349, forward strand.
GGAGTGCCCTGCTTCTCAAAGGAGCTGTAGCTTATCTCTCTATTCTACCTTAAAAACTCACATTTACAAACAAAAATCATAAAGAAGAAACTAGCAGCTCTCTTTATGGAACTGGAATCTAGAAACGTGTCTGCTGCTCTTCAGTGGGAATGAATAGGAGAAAGAAGAATCCTCTGCAGTTTCTCTACAACTCCAGCTGGAAAGTCACAAGCTTCACCGTTGCTTTCTCTTCGGAGACTGAATGATTTGCCACTCTTTGCACATTTCAGTACTGTGAATTACTTTAGTAACAAAACTGATGTTTTAGCCAGAGTATTGTGTTTCTCTGTATACTGGAACAGGCATTGGCGCGAGCTGCTTCCCAAAGAAGCTAGAGCTTAGCTCTCTTTTCTGCAATAAGAACTCACGCTTAAAAACAAAATCACAGTGTAGAAACAAAGTAGCTATCTTTAGGGCACTGGAGTCTAGAAACTTGTCTATGGCTCTTCTCCTTTTGGAATGAATGGGATATATACAACTTCGGCAGTTTCTGCGCACCGCCCGCTATAAAGTCGCAAACTTCACGTATAAACATACTCTCTGAGGAGACTGAATTATTTGCCACTCTTGACTCAGAGCGAAACTGTTAATTACTTTAGATAAATAGCCCCATTTTAGCCAGTGTTCTGTGTTTCTTTGTATCCTGGAACAGGTACTGGAATGTCCTGCTTCCCAAACTAGGAGCAGCTTAGCAGGCTCTTTTGCCTTAAGAAATCACACTTAGAAACACAAATTATGGAGTAGAAACAAGAAGCTCTCTTTAGGGCACTGGAGTCTAGAAACGTGTTTGTGGCTCTTTGCCCATAGGAATGAATGGGAGAGAGCCACCTCTGGCAGTTTCTCTGTACCTACAGCTGGAAAATCGCAAACTTCATGGATGTTTCTCTGAGGAGACTGAATTATTTGCCACTCTTGGCTCAGTGCGGAATTTTCAATTTCTTTAGTTAAAAAGTCACATTTTAGTCAAAGTTCTGTGTTTCATTGTATCCTGGAAGAGGTGTTTTAATGTCCGGCTTCCCAAGAAGGAGGAGCTTAGCTGGCTCTTTTGAGTTAAGAAATCACACTTAGAAACATAAATTATGAAGTAAGAACAAGCAGCTGCCCTTAGGGCACTGGAGTCTAGAAACATGTCTGTGGCTCCTCTCCCTTATTAATGAATGGGAGAGAGAACCACATTCTGCAGTTTCCCTTCATCTCCAGCTAGAAAGTCAAAAATTTCACGGATTCTTTCTCTTTGGTGACTGAATGATTTATCACTCTTAGCACAGCACGGAACAGTGAAATACTTCAGTTACAAAAGGGACATTTTACGCCGAGTTCTGGGTTTCACAATATACAGGAAAGTTAATTGGTGATCCCTGCTTCCCAAAGAAGATGGAGCTTAGATGCCTCTTCTGCGTTAAGAACACACACTTAGAAACACAAGTCATGGAGTGGAAACAGGCAGCTCTCCTTAGGGTACTGGAGTGTGGAAACGTATTTTTGGCTCTTTACTCGTAGGAATGAATTGGAGAGGACATCCATCTGCAGTTTTTCTGCACCTCCAGCTGAAACTTCACAAATTTCACTGATGCTTTCTCTTAGGAGAGTGAATGATTCGCCAATCTTGCCGCAGCCAGCACCGTGGTGTACTTTAGTCACAAAAGTGAAATTTTGGCCAAAGTTTTCCGTTTCACTGTATATAGCAACAAGAATTGGTGATACCTGCTTCCCAAGAAGCTGGAGCTGATCTGGCTTCTCTGGGTTAAGAACTTACACTTACAAACAAAAATCAAGGAGTGAATACAGGCAGCTCTCCTTGGGCACTGGAGTTTGGAAACGTGTTCCTGGCTCTTTTCTCTTAGGAATGAAGGGAGAGAACATCCTTCTGCAGTTTCTCTGCACCTCCAGCTGGAAAGTCACAAAGTTCACGGATGCATTCTCTTAATAGACTGAATAAATTGCCACTCTTGGCACAGCCAGAAATGTGAAGTACTTTAGTTCCAAAGTGACGATTTAGGCAGAGTTCTGGGTTTGGCTGTATACAGGAACAGGAATTGCTGTTCCCTGCTTCCCAAACAAGCTGGAGCTTAGCTGCCTCTTCTGCGTTAAGCACTGACAATTACAAACACAAATCATAAAGTAGAAATAAGCAGCTCTCTGTAAGGCACTGGAGTCTAGAAATGTGTTTGTAGATCTTAACTCATAGTAATGAATGCTAAAGAGAACCTTCTTCTGCAGTTTCTCTGCACCTCCAGCTGGAAAGTCACAAAATTCACGGACGCTTTATCTTAGGAGACTGAATGATTTGCCGCTCTTGCCACAACACAGAACTGTGAAGTTCTTTAGTTAATAAAGAGACGTTTTAGAGATTTTTGTGTATTGCTGCTTAGAGGAACAGGCATTGGTGATCCCTGCCTCCCAAAGAAGCTGGATTTTATCATACACTTCTGCGTTAAGAACTCACACTTAAAAACACAAATCATGGAGTGGGAAAAAGCAGCTCTGATTATGGCTTGGAGTCTTCAAACGTCTTTCCGGCTCTTTTACCTTAGGAATGAAAGGGAGAGAGATTCTTCTGCTGTTTTTCTGCACCTCCAGCTGGAAAGTCACAAACTTCATGCATCCTTTCTCTGAAGGGACAGAATGACTTACCACTCGTGGCACAGCATGGAACTGTGAAGTACTTGAGTTACAAAACTGAAGTTATAGCCAGAGTTCTGTATTTCACTGTATCGCTGCTTCCCAAAGAAGCTGGAGCTTACCTGGCCCTTCTACATTAAGAATTTGTAGGGGGCAATAGAACGCTCCTGTTATATTTTCCTTATTTGGGCAAGAAGTGCTGCAGCACCAATCCCCGCTTGCCTCGACATCTTCCTGTGGTCCTGAACCCCCACTACCAATCCACAACTAGTCCCACCCAACTGCTTCCACTATACGGCTATTTAGACCCTGTTCACTTCCTCAATAAACGAGACTTGATCAGAAAGCCTGTCTTGCCTCCGTCTCTTGTGTCTCTTGCCCTGTCTTTTTCAACCCCGTTCCTCCTCCAGGTCATTACCCCCATGTCTCGACTTGCGGGCCAAGTCAAGTGGCGACCAACGTGCGCCCTGGCACAGAGGATTTAACGAGGGAGCCATTCGAGAGCCCGGGTATGAAGAAGCAATTGAAAGTAAATTCCCAGGCCTAGGCCGCGCGAGCGCGGGAGCCAATGGGAGCGGGGCGCCCCCTCCGCGGGCGCCATTTTGGTAGTTTTTCTCTGTTTGTGGACTTTTTGCTGTGGGACCGGGGAGCGTTTTTTTAGGAAAACGAATCCGTACGCCACGAGGGTCCCACCTGAGAAAATATCAATAAAGATAAATGAATAAACCAGGCGCGCCGGCGGGAGCCGGCGGCAGGACCCAGGAATGGGAAAAAATAAAAAGGAACACACTGGGCCCGCCCGCGGGATGCACCGAGAGCAAGGCCTCGCCGCTCCGCGAGCGCTTTAAAAAGCACAGAGACCCAAAATGGGGACGGTTCTCAACCGGGAACAGTCCACGGAGAGAGAAAGAAACTGGGCTGGCCGGAGGGAGCTGGCGGGAGGCACTGGGAAGGGGAAAAATAAAAATAAACAGGCCAAGCGGGATTCCCGGGAAGCCAGGCCTCGCTGCCCCGCGAGGTCTTTGAACGGCACAGAGATCCCAAAACGGGGACGGTTTCCAACCAGGAACTGTCCACGGAGAGAGAAAGAAACCGGGCGGGCTGGCGGGAGCGCGTCATCGCCTTGGGAGCCAATGGGAGCGCGGTGTTGCCGCGGGCGCCATTTTTGTAGTTTTTTTTGTATTTATTTATTTTTTCGTGGTTCTGGTGAGCGTTTTTTTATGGAAATGAATAAATACACAACGAGGAACGGGTCAAACCTGAAAAAATATTAATAACAATAAATAAATAAATCAGGCGGGCCGTCGGGAACCAGCGGGCCCGCAGGATTCACCAGGAGCTAGGCCTCGCCACCCCGTGAGCGCTTTAAACAGCACAGAAATGTAAAAACAGGGACCTTGTGAAACCGGGAACACAAAACATAAAGACAAATACATCAGGCGGGCTGAAGGGAGGCGGCGGGAGCCGGCGGGCCCACAGGGTGCACCAGAAAGAGTTAAAATAGAAATGAATACACAAAGCGAAGCGGCGGGCTTCTCAGGGAGCTAGGCCTCACCGCGCCGTGAGCGCTTTAAAGAGCACAGAAATGAAACAGCGGGGACCGTTTGAAACCGGGAAGAGTTAAACTAAATAAATACATCAGGCGGCCCAGCGGGAGCCGGCTGGAGTCAGCGGGAGCCAGGCCTCGCCACCCTTTGAGCGCTTTAAACAGCACAGAATAGGAAAAACGGGGACATTTTGAAACCGGTAAAAGTAAAAATAAAAATAAATACACTAGGCGGTCAGGCGGCAGCAGGCGGGAGGCACCGCGAGCTAGGCCTCGCCGCCTTGTGAGCGTTTTTATTTTTTAAAAAAGAAAAAACAAAGAAAGAAATATGGGGCCTGGTAAGATGGCTCAGTGGTCTAAAGCTCCTACCTAGAACAAGCTTAGCAAAGCCCAGGGACCACGGTTCAATAACCCAGCACCAAATGCCAGCCAGCCCACTCCCTGGTGGGCTGAGGTGGCCACACACACACACACACACACACAAATAAATAAATAAAATTTTTAAAAAAGAAAGAAATATGAAACAAGGACAGTTTCAAACATGGAACAAGAAAGATAAAAATTACTAAATAAATAATTCCTAAATAAATGCATAATTCTCTAAATAGAACAATAGGGTTCACGAACCGGCGACCTCGCGCTCTACACCCTGGGCCGCCGCGCTAGTTCGCCGCTTGGCGGACAGCTCGACTCCGGGTGCTGTAAACTTATCCCCACCATGCCGGCGGTGGCCCACGGGAGCCTACGGGATCGTGGCATCGCCGCCATGGAGCCAGAAAGAGAGACAAAAATTTGAAAAAATTTAAAAAAAAAAGGTTTAAAAATCGACAAAAATTCAAAGAAAATTTTATGAATATAAAAATTTAAAAATATCGTCATTCTCACCTTAGGACAACCAAACTCTAACCCTAACACTAACCCTAACCCGTACCCTAACCCAATCCGTACCCTAACCCTAATCCTAACCCACGTGGCCTGATGGAAGCGCATCATGTTTGCGAGAGCCAATGGGAGAGCGGCGTCACCGCGGGAGCCATTATTGTAGTTTTTTTCTATTTATTTATTCATTTTTTATTCTATTTCTATTATTTATTCATTTATTCATCGGGGGCGGGCCGATGCAGGCGGGTCATCTCTGCGCAACTCGAGGGTTGTGCGTCTTTACCGTGCGAAACGGCGAGGGCGCGTCATCACCGCAGGAGCCAATGGGAGGGCCCCACGGATCCGGGTGAATCAGCGTGGGCCCGCGGAGAGGGAGGGCTCCAAAGGCAGCTGGCGGCGGCCAGCCGAGCCTGGCGGGGGCACGCGGGAAAGGGCGTTGCCGGGAGGGAGGGGGCAGGGTCCGAGGGACCCTGCGGAGGGCCAGAGGGGTCCCGCGGGAAGGGGAGGGGCATCGAGGGAGAGGAAGGTATCCGATGGAAGGCTGGGGCATGCGGACATGGGCCGGCGGGAAACACTGGGAGCGTGAAAGAGAGACAAAAATTTGAAAAAATTC
>NW_004525190.1:56150-57102 GCF_000260255.1 Octodon degus
GATAAGATTTCTTTGTCCTTGGGATTTCTTTTGTTTTCCTTTACCAGCCCAAGTTGTGGAACGCTGACTCCTACTTTCTAATGAGAACAAAGTTAGAATCTGTTTATAACTTAAAATAATTTACAAATGTATTAAAAATGTGAAGTCAGGGATGAAATTGATAATAATGAAATCAAAGTATTGTGTGAGAAAAGCAGCCTCCCATCAGACAAGTCTGTAGATTCCTCAGGGGCTACTTGATTTTGGGAGCCTTTTGCTTTCTTTCCTCCTTTTTTTTTTCCTATTGTTTTTGGAGCACTGTTACTGAGACATTCACATACCTTGTGATTCACCTATTTGATGGGTACAATTAAGTGATTTTAAAAATATATAAAAAAAAGTTTGTTTTTTAATCAGCAGTTGAAATTTTATATGAAAAGTTATATAAAATCCTTGGTTAACATTTTAGGGGTTTAAAAACATTTTAGGGGCTTGAGAAAAAGGAAAATATGAATTTCAAGTACGTTTCTCTGTTTCTGTCCCTCTATCTCTTTGTCTCTGTCTCTCTGTCTCTGTCTCTGTCTCTCTGTCTCTGTCTCTCTGTCTCCGTCTCTCTGTCTCTGTTTCTCTTTCTGGTGCTCTCGCTCTCTCCCTCTCTGCTCTCTCTGTTACTGAGTCATCAGCACAACCTAGTGGCTATTTAAGTGAACTGCTTTTCTATAGCATTTCTTTTTTTTTAATTTTTTAAAATAATTTTACTGAGAAAGAAGTAGCAATGAGACAGTTTCAAAACAGGTTAGTAGAACAGTTACAATAATTAATACATTGCATATTGCTGTCTTTGTAGCAGTTATTCATAGTACAAGATGCACACATGATACCTTGTCTAAACATTATTAGTTCAGGGGCTGGAGAGATGGCTCAGTGGTCTAAAGCACCTACTTGAAACAAGCTTGGCAAAGCACAGGGACCT
>NW_004525190.1:57962-59610 GCF_000260255.1 Octodon degus
CTATACTCAGCTGGCTCCAAGGCAGAGTGGCACATGGAAAGAGCAAAGCAGCGGTGGCAACAATGGCTCTGTTCAGGCTCTCAGCCCCAGGCTGGGTGTGGCACTCACACCCCTATCCCAGTGGATCATGAAATAATCACAAACTGTAGAAATCTGCCCCATGACTGCATGAGGATTTGGAGGGACAACTAGACACAAAACATAGCACATATATATGCATATGTTTTATAATAAAAAATGATGCAACAAATTTTGTAAGCAAATTCAAGCATTTCCAAAATACTGTATGCACTGGTGTTATCACAACAGTGTGATTGGAAGATTTCTCTCCACAATGTGAATAACTTTTGAAAGCAAGGAGAGTATCATACAGTCTTGTAACATAATCCTGGTTTTCCATGGGAAATTTAATAAATAATTGCAAATTAAAATTAACTAATACTATTTATTTACAACGTTTTGATGGTCGTGTGATTTTGCAGGTATTGACACTAATTTTATGGAGTCTGGGAAAATTACCTTCATTGGATGTGCGATGCTTATGATCTGAAGAGTCTGAGATTGCTCTTCCTTCCAAAGCCCATTACTAGCATCATTCAGACCAAAGCTGAATGGTCACCTTCCAGATAGGTCTTTGAAATATTTCACCATGGACTGGGTGGTTGTACTCTATGACTAAAAATTCTAAGACTTAGATACCGCAAATGATTCATTAAACTAATTTCTGTCTGGCTGTTTTCTCACTAGCTAATGCAGAAATTCAACACCTGTGATGCTCCCTGAAGAATTTCTGAGGGCCTTTGGAAGGATCTGGTTGTGCTCAGGCACCTGTCCTCTGGGCATCTGCTGGCCCTCTCCTGCTGCTTCCCCCCTCCCCTCAGCTCAAGGATGGTACTGCTTGGAGGGGAGAATGGTGGCTTTCATACCTGAGTGTCTGTCAGTTGGCTTATTGGCCTCTGTCCAATTGAGAAGAGAGTTTGAAGGAGCACAGACACACGTGCCAAGGCTCTGCAGCCAACTTCTGACAGAGGATTGCCAAGGGCCTCTATTTCTCACCTCCTCCATTTACTGACTGCTTTCTGGATGCTGGGCACCTTCATTTCATTTTACTTCCTTATTTTCTCTAAGATGAATTTAAAGAGGCATCACTAATGTACTGGGCAATGTATTTGGGGTTGTAGCACTGAATTCTGTAGGCAACTTCCTCTTTCATATGGCGCGTCCATCCTGACAAATAAAAGTGGGTGCAGAATAGATCACCGCACCATGAACTCATCAAGCCAACTATACTCACCTCATTAAGCATTATCAATCTCCGTTGGGCTTGTCTGAATGCCTATTTCCAAATGTTGGATTTTACTAGCTTTTGCAAATGGTATTATGGTTGGTTTTATGTTAGAATTGTAGACAGTGCAAACAACAGTAACCATAACTGAAGTTCAAGTGATTCAAAAAGTGAAAACATTCTTCACGCTATGTTAAAATATATACATATGTGTGATAACAATTAGGTTGATGTATTAGGAAATTTCTATTATAGAAAACATTTCTAGGGCTGGTGAGATGGCTCAGTGGTCTAAAGCACCTACTTAGAACAAGCTTAGCAAAGCACAGGGACCGCGGTTCAATCCCCCAGCACCACATGCCA
>NW_004525190.1:59835-61104 GCF_000260255.1 Octodon degus
GTTAGGGCTAGGGTTAAGTTGAATTAAACAGTGAGAATGACCCTGGTTTCCCTAGAAAAAAACTTTTGTACAGGAAAGATCAGAATAGTGAGTTAATTTAATGTTCTGTAGCTAAATAACAGCAAGAAATTTTATGGAGAACACAAGAAGAAATTGTCAGGCTGGTTATCTTGGTGAGAAGAGTCTTTTTATCTTTCCCAGTTACACAGTTCTAGGGGTTGTGTTCTGCTGGTTCATTCATATTCATTTCTGTACTGAAAATAACCAAGATGGTGTCAAAAGACAAAATTGCAGCAAATTTGAAGTTCTTACTTGGCTTATTTTCTATTCATGACTTTAGAATCAGGCAGCCCTCAAATCAAAATTGCTTCAAAATACTCTGGGACTGCAAAGTGGTCAGATGATATTCATGGGTGGAAAATAGAAGCCAGGTACAGGGACAGCTTCCTGGATGCTGCTCACTGTCATGGCTGTGTGAGTCAGTGGCCCAGCTGGGCTTGCTTGAAGCCAGCTGCCGTGAGCAACTGAGACTTAGTGATTCCTTTTCAGTTAAGTTGCAGATCACTATTGAAGGCCTGAATTATAGAAGTATGCTCCAGCCTGCATTTAATTAAACAATGGTCAGTATGGATCCTATGCATACTACATTCGCTTGCATTCCTAAACTCAGTAATAAATTGGTACAGGTAGATCTCTGGGAACTTGCCTTCTCGTTGGCCTGCTGCAGTTTCCCCCGCTTCTCTCTGTTGTGCCGTGGAGACCTGATTGTAATCCAGTTCCTACTGGGACCAGTTAGATGATTAGAGTCCCACCTTAAACGCTGGCCTATCCTTGAGGCAACACACAGAATTAACTGATGTCAATATCTCACTATATATTTTTTTACCACTCTAATCTGCAATTATCACACGATGTTGCACGTGTAGTTATGCTTTCCTGGGGTGCATTATGCTCTGCTACTTTTGGTGGTTTCTCATGCTATTCCTTCTGGAAAACACCCTATCTTTGTCTACATTTCCCATCTGACAGCATGCACTGTCCTTTTGTCCATTTTATCTTCTTTCTGCTTCCATCATCTACTTAAGCCTTAGTTTTTTTAATTAGACTTCCAGTCCCTTAAATCCACCTTATGTTGCTTGGGTACCAAAGTGCTTATCATCTTCACCATGAATATAAAATCATTCTGTAATTTGTATTAGACTTGAAGATCTTTCAGGACAAGGTTCACCTAAGTTGCTTGTCATTTTTTTATTTTTTTTAATTTTTTTT
>NW_004525190.1:61204-69859 GCF_000260255.1 Octodon degus
AAATTCAAAAATATTTTATGAATATAAAAATTTAAAATCATCATGCGCATCCTAGGACAACCAAACCCGAACCCTAACCCTAAGCATAACCCTGACAATAACCCTAAACTGTACCCTAACTCTAACCCATACACTAACCCTAAACCTGATACTCACCCTAACACTAAACACTATCCCTAACCCTAAATCTAACACTAACTCTAAACACTAACCCTAACCCTAACTCTCGGGGCCGACTAGAGCGCGTCATCGCCGTGGAAGCCAATGGGAGCGCAGCGTCGCCACGGGAGCCATTTTTGTAGTTTTTTTCTATTTATTTATTTATTTATTTATTTATTTATTTATTGAACCAGGGAGCGTTTTTTTAATGAAAATGAATAAATACACAACGAGGAACAGGTCAAACCTGAAAAAATATTAATAACAATAAATAAATAAATAAATCAGGGGGGCCGTTGGGAGCCGGCGGGCCCAAGGGATTCACCGGTAGCTAGGCCTCGCCGCCTCGTGAGCGCTTTAAACAGCACAGAAATGAAAAAACGGGGACCTTGTGAAACTGGGAACAGTAAACATAAAGATAAATACATCAGGTGGGCCGGAGGGAGGCGGCGGGAGCTGGCAGGCCTGCGGGAGGCACCAGAAAGAGTTAAAATAGAAATGAATACAGAAGGCGAACCGGCGGGATTCTCAGAGAGCTAGGCCTCACCGCGCCGTGAGCGCTTTAAAGAGCACAGAAATGAAAACAACGGAGACCGTTTGAAACCGCGGGAGCCGGCGGGAGCCACAGAGAGCCAGGCCTCGCCGCTCCATGAATGCTCTAAACAGCACAGAAATGAAAAACGGGGACCTTTTGAAACCGCGAAAAGTAAAAATAAAAATAAATACACGGGGCAGGCCGGCAGCAGGTGGCGGGAGTCCCTGAGCCCTGGGCTTTGCCGCCCCGTTTTTATTTTTAAAAAATGAAGAAAGAAGAAAGAAAGAAAGAAAGAAAGAAAAAAAGAAAGAAAGCAATATGAAACAAGGAGGAAAGTTTTAAACCCAGAACAGGAAAAGTAAAAATAACTAATTAAATAATTCCTAAATAAATACATAATTCACTAAATAAATGGGAAAATAGAGTCAGGAAGGGGGCACAAATCCATGAGCTCACACTCTTGAGCCCCAGGTGGAGACCACCACTCTACGTCGCTGTCTGGCGAACAGTTCAGATCTGGGCACTCAGCCTCTCGCGCCCGCGGGAGCTGGTGGGTTCGCCGGGGCGGGCCGATGGGGGCACGTAATATCTGGGCAACCCGAACGGGGCGCGTCATCACCACAGGAGCCAATGGGAGCGGGCCGGCAGACCCGGGTGAGTCTGCGGGGGCCTACGGTAGGGAGCAGGGTCTGACAGGAGCTGGCGGCGGGCCAGCGGAGGCAGTCAGAGTGCGCCGGGGAGGGCGGGGCACGGCGGGAGGGGTCGGGGTTCGACGGGAGCCAGTGGCGTGCTGGCGGAGGCCCACAGGAAGAGGCGGGGACTCGCAGGAGAGGGAGGGGTCCGACGGGAGCCTGGGGCGGGCCAGCGGGTGTCCGTGGGAGCCACTGGGATCGCGGAATCGCCGCCGTGGGAGCGTGGAAGAGCGACAAAAATTTGAAAAAATTTTAAAAAAAGGTTTAAAAATTGAAAAAAATTCAAAAAACATTTTATGAATATAAAAATTTAAAAATATCTTCATGCGCATCCCAGGACAATGAAACCCTAACCCTAATGCTAACCCTAACCATAACCCTAACCTGTACCATAAGCCTAACCCGTACACTAGCTCTAACCCTAACCCTATCCCGTACCCTAACACTAACCCGTACCCTAACCCGTACCCTAACCTTAACCCATACCCTAACCCATACCCTAACCCTAACCTGTACTCTAACCCTAAACCCTAACCCTAACCCTAACCCGCAGAGGCCGATGGGAGCGCGGCATCGCCACGGGAGCCAATGGGAGCGCGACATCCCCGCGGGCACCATTTTGGTAGTTTTTTTCTATTTAGTTATTTATTTATTCGTGGTTCCGGGGAGCATTTTTTTATGAAAATGAATAAATACCCAAGGAGGAACGGGTCAAACCTGAAAAAATAGTAATAACAAATAAATAAATCAGGGGGGCCGAAGGGAGCCGGCGGGCCCGAGAGATTCACCGGGAGCTAGGCCTCGCCGCCCCATGAGCGCTTTAAACAGCACAGAAATGAAAAAACGGGGACCTGTTGAAACCAGGAAGAGTTAAAGTAAAAATAAATACATCAGGCGGGCCGGCGGGAGCCACCGGGAGCCTGGCCTTGCCGCCCTGTAAGCACTTTAAACAGCACAGAAATGAAAAAAATGGCTAGGGCACCCATCACTGCATAGAGGAGCAAAAAACTTGCTTATCTTTCAAAACTTACTAATCCATTTAGTGGTAGAGTTAAATTCTTACCCCATGGCAAAAGTTCAAGGGTCACGGTGTGGATCTGGAATGTGTCCCCAAAGCCTCATGGGCTCAGAGGCAGGGCTTTCGGAAGGCAAATGGGTCATGGAGTGCTATTCTATACTCATGGTGAACCACCAAAGGATTCATAGCTGGTGTGCTAATAAGCAACAGGGCTTGCTTGGGAAAGTGGGTCACTGTGGACACGACCTGGAAGTTTCCCTCACTAGCTTCTTCCTTTTCTTTTAGCTTCTTGTCTGTCATACAATAACATCTCCTTATCCAGTGGAGGAATCTTCCTGGGCACCAAGCAAATGCTTGAAATCTGAGGTGCATACTCTCATACATATTATGTTTTCTTCCTATTCATGCATCCCTATGAGTTTAATTTGTAATTTAGACATGCAAAAGATTATTAATAGTAACAACAATAAAGTAGCACAATTATAACAAAATAGTGTGATACAATTTAACAAAATCTTTATTTATTTGATACAGGGTCTTGCTACACAATGCACAGCATGAGGTACTGGGGATTAAACCCAGGTTCTTGCAATTTCCATGCAGCACTTAGACCACCAAGCTAACTCCCCAGCCCTATAACAGTTATTGATATTGCTACTCTTGTGTATTGGAGACATTGTCAATTAAAATAAGGGTTCCTGAACACAAATGTTATAATGCTATGGCAGTTTGATACTTTGAAAGGCTATTCACTGGATTGGGAAGGCAGCATGAACAGTGTAGATATGTTGGACAAAGTTCTGACTCATGTGTCAGGCAGGATGGTAAGAGATTACATCCTGTTATTTAGAACTGCACACAAGCTAACATGAATTGTTTATCTCTGAAAATTTTTTGTAGCATGTTCAGGCTGTGGTGTAGTATGGATGATTGAAGCTGTGGAAGGTGAAACTATAGATAAAGGGAAACCACTTACTATACGTAAAAATATAATATGTATAAGCCTATATGTGTGTATACATGTGTGTATTTAGTTCTGTGTCTAAGAAATTGGAAAATCATCTCATCAAAATTTGAAGACAACAGTATACAATATAATAGCCATTGTTGAATTCTTATCACTTTTTTTTGTGAAATTCTGTATCATTTCTAATTTTTTAAGCTCTTTTTTATTCTTTTTTTAAAAAGGTCAGGTTCCAGGTATGATTGCTCATGCCTGCAATCCCATCACTAGGGAGGCTGAGGCAGGAAGATCACTACAAGTTTAAGATCAGCCAGGGATACAAAGTGAACTCAAGGTCAACCTGAGTTGCATAGTGAGATTCTGCCTGAAACAGACATTAATGATGATGATGATGATGATGATGATGATGATGATGATGATAATAAATTAAAAAGTCAAGAAATAGCTACATAAGTTTTTATCACAATGTATCAATAAATTTGAGATGTTAAAACAGTAGATATCATGACCTTTGATCAGCATGCTATACAACTAAAACTAAATTACAGAATCAGAAAATATAATCACTTTGATGTCAAAATGCTCTTTTGAAGTACTTGCAGGTCAAAAAATGTAAAATTCCTCAGAGTAATTCCTATGAAGATAACAATGTGCATGGTGTTAACTACTGTTATTCACCAATCGGTTTCAAAAACCGATTTGAAATTGTTTTATTTTATTTCTACCTTTCATCTTCTTAAAATAAAATCTAAAAATTACAAATATCTATTAAAAATATAAGAAAGTGTAGCACTTTACAACTTAGGGAATATCTTTACAACTAAAGAAGGAAAATGATCTTTAATATTGTTTATGAAACAGAACAGTGACAGTAAGAGAATAAACACACAATAGGTTAGGAAGAAACAGTAAAATCAAGTAGAAAAATAGGATAGACATTAATAAAACTAATCCCAGAAAATACTGAATGAATCAAGAGAACAGCAGTGTTAATAAACAACCAACAATTTTTTTGTGAAAAATTAATAAGATGTATAAACTTACTAGCTCTCACAATACAAAGAAAAAGAAAGAACACATCAAAATAAGCAAAAAGGGTATAGTCATAGAAATAATGGAAATAAAAAGTACATTTTCCTGCACTGTCCAAATGAACTAAAAAAGTGTTAGATGGAATGGATCATTTGTTACAAAAATATAGCTTCATACATCTTATGCTGGATTAGAAAGAAAATCAAAAGAGTTAGATTCCCTAGAAGCAGTCAAGTTATCTAAGAGTAAACTTATAAAAATTGTTGAAAAGATGTCATCATTTCAGAGGACATCTTCCAAAAAACAAAGAATTTCAATACTTCTTAAACAGATTCAGAATGCAGAAGGAAAAGAAAATACTTCAAAGTTATGTTTTTGGAGTGAGCAAAACATTGATCCAAGAACTGAAAATACAGAAACTACAAAGGCTGGACATGGTGGCACATGCCTGTAATCCTACATTTGGGAGGATGAGGACGAATCAGGAGGACTGCATGAAGTGAGACCCTGTCTCAAAAAACAAAACAAAACAAAACAAAAACAAAAACAAGAACACCTCCAAAAAACTACAGACACAGCTTAGAAATATCAAAGTGCAACCCTAGATAACACATCAAACATTCAACAATAGAAAAAAATAACCAATTTTCATGTCCACATGGCATGTATTCCCTGGCTGAATGCTTTAACATTAGGAAATCTACTAAAATAATTTAATACAGTGTAGCAAAAAAATCACATGACCATCTCCATAGACACTATGATTCTATTTATAAAAATTATTTTTTAAACTAAATTCACTTGATAAAGTAGAGCATGACAGAAGCAATTTGCAGTTTATACCTTGTTTTTCCTTTTAAAAAAACCCTCAAAATTTCTGTTGGCTCTTTTACACCTATGATATTCATCAAACTAACTTCCATCTTTGCATAATATTAACAGAAGTTTATTTTTTATGTTAGATTATTGATATATTTACACTCTTAGGTAAAAGAGAACGTTGTCCTTGCCCTACTCATGCATTTTTATAGCTTCTTTTGTCCTTTGAGATTTGACAAACGCTATATGCTTTACACTTGACAGAGTAAGAAACACCACATATTGAGCATATTGGCCCTGACAACTGAAGGATTGTCTAGAACGTAAATTTCTTTGTTTCTTAACAGCAAATATAGTTGCCTGGTGCAAGTGAAGAAGAGCTTTTTTTCTGAAATTGCACACTGAATTGAATGCTTTTCCATGCAACTCCCACATGACATTTGTCACTTAGAAAAATAACACATCCATTGTGTGGGTTCTCATTTTTTACAGAGGAGGAAACTGAGTTCCAGAGTTCTAGAATCTGATGAAGGTCATCAGAATGTGACAGATCCCACTTGAAGTGCGTCTTTGACTTTTTATAACTGCTGCTCCCCAGGCTCTGCCCAATGCATATTGGATGTGTGGTGTGAAAGTAAAGAAATAGGAACATGAAATACAGAATGAGGCAGGAGATAAGAGAATAGCAGTCTAGAGAAATGATTGACAGGAAAAATGAAGGAGAAATTAGTCACAAAAAATGACCTCCTGGTTTCCTACATAGCATCTAATCTGGATTGGTTTTGATACTGAAGTAGACACAGACACATACTCTTAGCAAGCTTGTCTCTGAGAATGAATGAGCAAAGTCAACTATAAAGAAGTGTGGATTGTCGTTTGTCTTCAACAAGAGAGAGGCATGGGCCAGCTTCACTTCTGGAAACAGATCCAACTCTTCTGGGCACAGTACTCAGCTAAAAAGTGATTCATCCTTACATAATTATGTTTATTAAAGTACAAAAACTGTATAATGCAATTTAATAGTACAAAATATTCTGATAAGAAAACATAGGGGTAGAATCTAGATTCTTGCCATTACTTACTGTAAAGAGTAGCATGTAAGGCTCTTTTTTTAATAGTATATTTTTAGATTGTAAAATTTAAATTTCCATCAAATAATTTCAGTTATAAAAATTGTTTTATAAAATACGTTTATATCATAGATTATGTTGATAACATTAAAAACTAAAGGGCATAAAATCACAAATATGTATTATATTTCATAAATTTATCAAATAATTCATTCATTTGACAAATATTCATTGAGTTTGAAGTGAGTTCAAGGTGTTGGGATAGAACAGTAAGAAAAACAACAAAAATGCCTTTAACTAATATTCTAATGATATATTATAGCAATACTTCAGTTGTCAACTCAATTTGTTCCTAAGTCATGATTTAAATGTTTTTTCCATGAGAAATAATGAGAAACAAAATAACTGGTTTTGGGCCCCGAAAAGTACAGTGATGAATTTATTTTGCAGGACTTTAACAAATTTTTCAATGATTTCACTAAATCCATTGTGGTTCTGCTTCCTGTTAGCTTTCCTGGTGGCATCACTAAATTTCTTGGAAGCCATGGTTACCATATTTTTACTCAAAGTAATTCTACCCAATGATGAACACAAGCACTATATTGTCTGAGCAAGAGTGGGGCTTATGCTGAAGGGTCACTGCTTTATGTCTGAGGTGGTGAGATAGGATGTGGGATTCACTCTTGGCCCTTAGGGTATTTTTTTAAATTGGATTTTAAGTTTGAGTAACGAGCAAAGTTAGGACTACTAAGCAGAATTTTTTCTTCGAATTTTGCTGTTTGAGTAGTAGAAAGTCTGAGCTTGGGGCAGTTTGACAACTGAAGAATCACTGAACACTGGAGCTTTTGTTTATATTTGGCATATTAGTCATGATCATCATATCGCATCTTGATTTTATAATACAATATAGACAATGCCTCAATTTTGAAAATTGAATATATTTAAATTTGTTTAACCGAGCTGGCCCCACCCCCCAGGCGTGCTGAGATGGCAATTGAGACTTGGCATGATGGCATGCGCTTGTAATCCCAGCTCTTGGGAGGCTGTAAACAGGCAGATTACTATGAGTGTGATCTAGTAGTGAGACCTTGAATACCCTTTGGACTCTTCCTTAAAATAAAAAAAAAATTAAAAAAATTGTTTTAGTTTTGCTATAAAGCAAGCTTTTAAAAAGTTTCTGGGTCATCTTTCTGCACCGCCACAAGGATTCCTGCCAGTGGCTGGAGGAGCGATTCCCCATTGTAAGAAAAATCTGACTCGGAAAGGTGGAAGAAGGAATGAAGGACTCCGCTGGTGCAAGAAGGTAAGAAAGACTCCGCCAGAGCCAGAAGGAACGAGCGAGTCCGCCGCCAGAGGAAGGAAGGCTTTCGCTGCACTTCTCTTTCCTCCGTCCTGCCTGTCCTGGAGTCATGGCGCCATCGCTGTGGAAGGGACTGGTCGGCCTTGCCCTCTTCGCCCTGGCCCACGCCGCCTTTTCTGCTGCGCAGCATCGCTCTTACATGCGATTAACAGAAAAGGAAGATGAATCACTGCCGGCAGATATAATTCTTCAGACGCTTCTGGCCTTCGCGGTTACGTGTTACGGCATTGTGCATATCGCCGGGGAGTTTAAAGACGTGAACGCCACTTCGGAACTGAAGAATAAGAGGCTGGACACCTTACGGAATCACCCGTCCTTCTATGTGTTTAATCATCGCGGTCAAGTACTGTTCCGGTCTTCAGGTACAACAGAGGCCTTCAGCCAAGAGGCATTTTCCTCTAACGCGTCGTTGAAGTTACGGAAACTCGAGTCGCTGCACAGTTAAGATTGTTACAGATTGTAACGGCGGGAGAGGACACAGCTGACTGTTGGAGTTTAGAGTGTGAAACACTCCCCGCGGGCAGTGTTTCTATTGACCTTTCAGACCTGATTTTTAAGAAGCTATGGACTCTGTATACTGTTAATGAAGTATGTATCCCTGTGAAATGAATCTTTGTTCTTATAGGGATTTTTTTTATTTGAAACAAATTTGCCTCTTTTGTAAAAGTCACTGAGCACATGAAAAATTATGATGGTTTTCCTGATTATTTTCTTATAATTCTTTTTATATTTTTTAGGAATACTTTTTGGAGATACTGTGTGATTACTGTATTTTTTAGCCTCAAGTTTTAGGAACATGTCGTTAGTTTCAAAATGGTGACTTCTCATTCTTCTGGCCCCTAAACAGAGTTTCTGCTTTCGCAGTTATCTGCTGGGTTTTAATTGATCCACAACTTCTCCCTCCACACCTTTCCAGTTGTCCTGTTTGATCACTTCTCAGAGATCATGTGCAGTGAGCAGTTTTTCTGTCAGAAAATCTGTTATAACAAATATATTTAACAAGCTC
>NW_004525190.1:76719-83765 GCF_000260255.1 Octodon degus
AGGTAGGAGGTTTCTAACCCTGAAAATACACAGGAGAATGGAGTGTTGAGCAAAGAGACAGTGAACATTACATGACACATGCTTCTATCTTATTAATTCTCTTCTACCAAACTTTTACCCTAATCAAATATAGAACCCAGAGCCCAAAGTGAGTAAAATTAATACTATACTGAATTTAGCTGGGCACCAAAGTGACATCCATGTTCTTGTTACCAAAATTCATTCTGAACATTTGGTTCAACTATGGCTTATATTAGACAATACAAGTAAATTAGGTCCCTTTGGCTTTGTATTTCTTATAATTCTAACTAGATACAAACTTTGTATTTAATTTACCTGTCATACTTTTTATTGAAAAAGCTGCATAATTGTAGCAGATGAGGTTAATATTCCATGAAAGAAAATTTATTATTAGGAATGTTAACAATGACATTGATTGTCACAGTGGGAAGCTAGAGTTTTCTTTTTGAAAAATAAGATATAGTGCAAGTTTTAAAAACCCATTATTAATTGACAATTAAAGCAATTTTCATATTTCAACCATTATCCATATTTCTAACTTAGATGTCAACATTTTTTGTAGATATATATCTTCCAGTTAATCCATTATTTAGTTTATTATAGATGGAAAATACTGTGTCAAGGTTGACAAGTAACAGAAACAACTCTAGAAAGGGATAGACCGAATATTATGCATATAGAAATGTAATGTGAAGTTTCAAAGTGATACTTGGAGAATTAAAATATGAAGGGAATATTGGAGGCCAAGGGCAGGACATAATCCAGTCACACCCTTGCTCCATACCACTGGCGAGAACCCTAGAGCCTGGTCCTCAAATGGCCCATGTTTACATTAATAACAATAACATTTACAGGTAGGAGCATGCAATTGAGTTTCAGTTAATGTCCCCGTGCTACATTTAGATTTCTTCAGAATGTGACACCCCTAAAGTCTATGGGCTGCAATTTTGGTCTCCCATGTGGGATTGCTGAGAGGTAGCAGAACATTTAAGGTGTGGAAATTAGGAAAAGGGAAGCGTCTCATGTGAACCCCACTCCTGGTAGGGAAGGTGCAATTCATTGCAGAGAGTTAGTTCTTATAAGAGAAGGCAGTTATGAAGCAAGGTACACTCCACATGAGTGTCCTTTCTGCATGAACTTGTTTCCCGTTCAGCTTCTCCCTCCTGTAGCAAGACAGTCTGGTGGACCTTCATTGGGCACTGACATATGGGGCTTTGCAGTCTTTTTCTCTCAGCCACCCAGACTGAAATACAGCTTTCTTTCTTTAATACCTAAGTATAGCCATCACTTCCCTATCATTGGTGCAAAATATCTGACACCTACAGCTCAAAAAAGGCCTTTATTTGGCTCCCAGTTTCCAGTGAGTTCAGTCCAAAGTTTGATGGATGCAAGGCATGGTGGAGGATGGCGGCTCATCCCAAGGTCACCAGGAAGCAGAGCGAAGAAGCATCTGCAACAGGACTGAGGCCCCCCTCTGCTCACACCCTGGGCAAAGAGCCTCCCACGAGGCGTTCCCTTGCAATAGCACCTGTAGATACTGGACTCATCAGCAGGTGAATGCACTGGCAGGAGCCAATCAGTTTTCTAGAAACACATGAGACTTTCTAGGGTTATTTTAGATGCAAATCAGGATAAACGAGTCTTGGTTATTTCACGTGGAAACACAAAGAGGATCAAGCCAGTCTGTTTTCTGGCTGCTTGTGCTGAAATGGTGAGGGGTCTCTTCTTCCATTCAGTTTCTGTGCTGGGAAATTGTGTGTGGAGACTTTCGAGTGTGACAGTGAATGGAGAAGCAGCCCCGAGAGACACACTCCAGGGCCATTGTGCTTCTACATGTATGGAAAGAAAGGGCATACATTTTCAGCACTAGTTAGTGGCTTCTTTACATAATAGCAAGTGGAACATTTGGGAGAGGTATGCAGGCTGTTTTACATTGCATGCAATTAAACTGGTGTCAAGAATGCAGATCATTTTCATTTAACTTCAGTTTGTTTTCTTGCATTTTTAGATGTGTTTAAAAAAATTCTGGCCCAAGCACTGCATATTGATGAGATCAAATACTAAACTGGCTGGCATGTAAAAATGTAATTTCCGAAGCTTCAGCATAATGAAGAAAAATATAGAATTGTTTTGACCAAGAGTCAACTTAAATTCGAATGAGAAAGAATCAGTTCCTGATAGAGCACCAAATACAGTGAAAAAAATCTCACTTTTTGTTTTCTTTTATGTTATCTTTTAAAAGCAATACCATTAAGTGTTTTTAAAGTTTTCCTATTTCTGTCAAAGCATGTCATTTTCTCTCAGTTTTGAGTAACCTTTTAATTTTTTTTCTGTGGGATACTTGGATAGACTGCAGGTTTATTTATAGTAGGTTAACATTTTTCTAATTATACAGCTTTGAGCGATTTATCTAGGTGTTAAATGATCTTTGTGAAACAGAATTCTACAACTTTATATGAAGTTAGAAACTTGCCTTCTCTTCTGTCCCTTCACTTTATCTTGTTTATAGTTGTCTAAATGTTTTACATATACTTAGAAACATAACTAAAATGATTACATTTGTAGCTCCGACTATAAAACATAATTTAGAAAATTCAGGAGAATGAAAGTCTAGCTTATGACTACTATTTCCTCTTCCCCTGTGATATTCAGATTTTTGTCATTCACTTTATTTATATATTTATTTATTTATTTATTTATTTATTATGTACTTGGTACAGGGTCTCACTACGCAGCTTGGACTCATAGTGATCTTTCTGTTTTCTGCCTCCCCGGCGCTGGGAGTATAGTTGTGCACCACCACGTCAGGTTTTGGTGGCCAGCTCAGAGTGCCCACTTGGGGGCATGGCTGGGGAGCATGTGGTGCTGGGGAATCCAACCCCAGTCCCTGCACTTGCCTAAGCAGACGCTTAGTCCTCTGAGCTATCTTCTGGCTCTATCATTCGCTTTATGTTTAAGAGTTATCTTTAGTCATTCTCTTAAGCCCTGAGTGTTGGTCATAATTTTTTTGTTTTCCTTTATATAACAATGCTGTGATTTTTTCTTGTTTTCTGAAAGACATTTCACTTAATCTAGAATTCAGGATTGACAGTGTTTTCTTTTAGCACTTGAGGAATGTATTTTTCAGCATTTCTGTGTTTACTCTTTGTAACACCTTAACGATATGAATATTGGATATGTTGTTGCTACACCACAGGGACTTGATATTTTGTTTTCACTCAGTCTTTCCTCTGTGGTTCTCAGAATGAGTGATCATCTCTACTGTTCTGTCTTCTACTTCACTGATTCTCACCTGTGTGGCCACCACTTTGCTGTTGATCCAATCCACTGTGTATTTAGACTTTAGCTCATGCACTAATAAAAAAATGAAATGCAATAAAATAAAAATAAACAAAATTTGGGGTTTTTATCTGCATATGTTCTATGTATCAAAACCGAGATTTTTCTCTTAACTAGTTTTGACTTTTAATTATTTTTAAGTTGTTTCCAAGATGCCATCACTGTTTGTTGAGGCTTTTTATTCTGGCTGCTTTAAAATCCTCGGCATCTATCGTCCCTGATATCATGGTGCTCGCATCTGTTGTTTGTTTCAAGTGAAATCTTGGTGCTTCTTGGTATGCAGAATGATTTTTGATTAAAATATGGATGTTTTCATATCATATTATGAGAATTTTTTTGAAACAAGTTCTCTCTATGCAGTTCAGGATGACTTTGAGACCACTTTGTGGCCCAGGTTGGTCTCACAACAGTCTTCCCATGTGCCTGGATTACAGGTGTGCACCACCATGCCTGATTTATTATGAGATTCTTGTTCTTACTAAATCTTTCAGGGGGGCCTGCCCCTTAGCTCAGTTCTTTAAGTGGCTGCTTCAACAAAGCAGTCAGGCTCAGGTTGCTGTGGTTCGATCCCCACAACACAAGACAGCCAGTCATGCCTTGAAGGCATTCGGAGCAAAAAAAAAAAAAAAAAAAAAAAAAACACTAAATCTTTCACTTAGCTGTCTTTTGTGTCATGACCCTGGACAGAAAGGGCGTGCGTACCATGTCATTACTATAAGTAGTGGCAGAAGCTTGGGTTCTCCTCTCTGCATTGCTGATACCCAAGGGAGAAATGGCTCAGTTCTGCTGGCAAGCAATGGGGACTTTGTCTCCCTACAAGTTTTCTACTTATCTTAGTGGTGATCAATTACTGATGAGTGACTGCAATTCCTGATTCTCAAATAGATCTCCTGTATCATTCCTGCACCTGCGTGTGCATGTGGGGAATGTGCTCTGAGATGACTTGTTACAGCTTCACACGAGTGGAGCTGTGACTTCCTACTCAGCCTTTGCTGTTGTGGTTTTTGGTGGGACTGCTCTTACTGTGGTGTTTGGCTAGAGTAGAAAGCTTATTATCTGTACATTTCCATCTAGCTCCAACTATCAAACATAATTTAGACAATTCAGGAGAATACTGCTGCTACTTTTATTGTTCCTTGGTTTACAAAAAGGCATATGTTTACTTGGACTTTTAAAACAGATTGTGTATGCCTTTTTGTGTTCTTAGCCTCTTTATGTCCAGCTTTGGGGTATATGAGCCCAAAAGACAAGTCAGGAAAGTCCCCATTTTCTGTGGGTTGGGGTTCACTCATCAGTTGGTCTCTCCTTTCTCTTTCAGAGCTTTCTTATATGTGTTTTATTATGACTTTAGGTTTGTTTTGGCTGGCAGCAGAATCAGAGATAAGTGAAAGTATGGATTTTGACTCTTTCTAGTAGCAAAAGTCTTCTTCCAAAAGTATATCAAGTTATGGGCTGGTGAGATGGCTCAGTGGTCTGGAGCACCTACTTAGAACAAACTAAGCCAAGCAGTGCACAGGGACCATGGTTCAATCCCCCAGCACCACATGCCGGCCTGCCCCGCCCCCTGTTGGGCTGAGCTGGTCACACACACATTAAATAAATAAATAAATAAAGTATATCAAGTTAATCGTGAGTTTTTTTTAAAAAAAAACGTGTCTCATTTTCAAGAGTAATTGGTTGCTGGAGCATTTGTGATTACTACTTAACAATATTTAGATAATTTTAATTTTTTACTTATATCAGGGTAGCATCTATAGTTTATTATTTTTTCAAGTTATAGTCAATATGTTTCTGGAAGCATAAATAATTGTTGATAAAATCCTTTGCATTTGCTTATTAGTGAGCCTGTACTCTCACTTGATTTTCTTTTTCAACAGCAGTCAGCCTGTTGAGCATACTGTGTAAATCTAATTGGATGCACATGTTTAGATTTCTGCTAACCCCTGACCATTACATCCCTAATTTTGGAGTTCTGACTCATATCACCTAACTTCTAATGCATAGAAGTCCAGCCCCCACCTCAGCCCTGCCAGTGTTTCCTAAGCAATGGTGGAAAACTGTCAGAACATAATTGCCTCAGGTGGAGGTAGCAGTTACCTTTCTTGTTGACCTTGTAGTGTGGCACATAGAACAGTCTGTTAAACCTCTCAGTGCTTTGTTCCACTAAAGTGCTGTTGGATGAAATGGAACTCAGCTCCCCACTTGGCTTCATTGGTACTACACTTGCCGGCTAGTGGAGTTCTACCTGTCGTCACCTTGTTTGGTTGGTTATTTCTGTATGGGGAGGAAGTTTGCATATTTACTTGGCTACGGTCATGGCATCAGATTTACACGTTATCCCACCAAACGTAAGCAGTTCATCTACCACCTGACCCCTGAGATCACCCACCTCAGAGTCAGAGACTTAGTTATCACAAACAGGAGGTACAAGTTAAACTCTCTATTGCACTCCTAATGGCATGGTCAAAAGCCAACTTTTCTTAGACATTTCCTATTCTGCAAGTTGCCTATAGATAAGTATTCCTATGGTTGGGATGGCTGTTATTCTTTGCTTTTTGGTTCATTTTGCAAGCATCCTATGAAAACGATCAAAGCTCCTCACAAATATATTGTTCTCAAGTCCCAATATTCCTAGCTACTCTATGTTACATATGACTTTCATTATCTGCGAATTTATTCATTATCTCATTTCAGAAGTTTTTAGTTTTCAGAGAGCATATGAAAGAGGAATGAAGCAGTCAGATTGATTTGTTCCAGACTGCATTCCAGTTTTGAGTCTTAAAAATACTTTTTCTCTTCTTAAGCTTGACACTTGAGGGACTGCTTCTACCCTGTGTATCCAGGGGGGCAGCCACTGATGAACAGAAGTTGAAATCTAACTTCTCAAGTCAGTAAGCTTCTGAAAAGGCAAAATATTGAGCTGGACTTTCTCCTCTTCGAACTTAACCTTGGAGGTGAGTTCTAAGAGGACAAAGATCTCTTATACTCATACAATAGCTATGAAACCATGATTTCTACATGGAACAGTGAATGCCTTTATTAGACTGGAAAATTGGGTCCTGTAGCAGTAAAGGGGAGAGAAAGAGCCTTTGGAATTCTGCTCTGCCTGTGCCCTTAAGTCCTGCTGAACTATTGGGTCAGAGAACTGAGATTCAGGAGGCTGTTTCGAATCACTGCTCCATGAGCCTTATCACAATTCAATTAAGATAATTAAAAACAATTTTTGGGGGCAGACCCAGGAAGTGAACTCAGGCCATTGCCCTTGGCAAGGGTGTGCACATCACACTGAGCCATGTTCCCGGGTCCCTAAAATTAATTCTTAAAAAATTATTTTTTAAAATTTTAACACAATTAAAAAAAAACATTCTATACGTGTTCTCTACATGGAACTCGATGGAAGAATTTTCCATGAAACTATTTCTGAGGACACTTGCCTGCTGGCGATGTATTCACAAACACGTATTCCAGTTCAATTGGGGACCACAAGACATGTCATCAATTGGAGGCTGTCCAGGCTAAAAGGTTCAGGAGGGTCCCCTTTGCCTAAGGCCTAGACACACTCGGATATCTCTCCACCAAAGATTGACCCTTGGAAACTGAAATCCTAAGGTGGAGAGAATGAGGAACACCTGAGCCCATCAGGCCTGGCACAGTTGAGTCACATTGTGGCCCTGAAGAAGAAAGAC
>NW_004525191.1:0-468 GCF_000260255.1 Octodon degus
AGACAAGTGGACATGTGTCCATATGGGAACAGAATGGGGTAGATGTGTCAGAAATGGGGATTAAGTGTGTCTAAGTGAGTGAGTTCCACTTTCCTCATGGACTTGGATGAGGAGAGCAAGAGGAGTGCTCCACTGGTCCATGTGTGCATAACATTTGTTATCTTGAGCGGGCTCCAGAGATTTGTCTCCCATGACAGAGCCTTGGGAGAAGCAGACTGAGAAAGAACAGCACAGGTATCAGCTCTCATTTCTTGCAGTTGTAAGGCAAGGAGAAAGTACGCTCCACTGTGTGTTTTCAACAAAGGCACAATGCAGTTCCTGAAGTGAAGAAGAACAAAGGCCTGGGAACAGAGCCTTCTCCCCTCCTCCATAATCTGCTGGCAAAAAGCCAGGACATCCCTCCAGCAGTCTTCCCTGGAGCCTATCCAGTCAGTCGGTCACTAACGAGAACACTCAAAGTGATGGGAA
>NW_004525191.1:2421-3470 GCF_000260255.1 Octodon degus
GGAAGCAGGAAGGCAGGAAGGGGGATGAGCGTCTGCTTGAGGGAAGGGTGTCCTGTGACGTCAGTGGAGGGCGTGTCCTATGCAGATAAGAAAGAGCTGGGGCTGCTGGTTGGAGCCCTGGTGTTGAAACCTCCCTGTGACCAGGGAGAGAGCTTAGTTCAGTTTTTGGCAGTCCAGCGCATGAGCTGTGTGGGCGAGCTAGGAGGACCCGAGAGTGTGTGAAGGCAAATGAGCTTGAGTGAAGAGTGAGACACGCAGGCAGATTAGTGCGGAGGGCGCAGCAGCAGTTATACTTACCTGCAGGGGAGATACCATGATCACGAAGGTGGTTTTCCCAGGGCGAGGCTTATCTATTGCACTCTGGACGTGCTGCTCCTGCGATTTCCCCAAATGCGGGAAACTCGACTGCAGAATTTGTGGTATTGGGGCACTGCGTTCGCGCTTTCAGCTGTGATATTGTTTAATATGAGATTTGGGGTACTTTGATTTGGTAGTTTTGTTTTTTCCAATTTCATTGTGTTCTAATACTGCTGTGTGGAAGTTAAGAGGTAAGTAGATATTTAGAAAGTTAAAATGTTTTACTACATACTTTCTAGGGTTTATTTGTGTATGTTACATTTTTGGAAGGTATTTTCCATAACACATGTTGTTGAAAAGGATGGCTTTTTGCTTTTTTCACTTTGTGTTTCTGTGGAGTATTAGTTCTGTTTTTCCTCCGGGAAAGAAGCAACCGCCAGGGCCACAATCGGAGATGCAGATAGAAAGAAAGAGTCGGACTGTTGGTGCGACCAAGTGAGCTCACAGCCCGAAAATCCGAGCATTACAGGGAAGCGCTAGTTTCGCTGCTCATGGGACTGTTTTGCACGAGTTCCTTGAAGCCTGAGCACTAGACAGCAAGGTAGAAGCTATTTCAATTGCTAGCCTATTTCTGTTTTCTTTCTTTTTCTTTTTATTCCTGTCCTGTAAAGCTCTTAAAAGAGCTAAATGTTCCACTTTCACCTTGAAGATCCGCTTTTCATGTCCCTTGACACCAACATGGGAGGAAGAAC
>NW_004525191.1:4716-5880 GCF_000260255.1 Octodon degus
GCCTGTCCTAAATATAAATAAATACATAATAAAGAGCATGACTTTAAGGCTCCAGGATGATAAAAGCCCTTTCACAGATTTTGGGATTTTGCACAGGTTAAGACAAAGACGTCCTCTGGGTGGCCAATATCTATTTAGTTATCAAAGGTGAAGAATACTGAAGAGGGTGGACATCAGAACAGGACCATTCACAGACCTCTCCATTACTCCATCATGTCCACTTAGGAGAACTACGTTACCTCCAGGAAGGTCTTCCCCACAGGAGTGAGATGTCTGCAGCTACAGTCCTTGTCTAGTTAATGGAGCTTGGAGCAGACGTCCTTAGCTGTGGCCTTGTCTTCTCCTGCGAGGCTTCGAGGCTTCACCCACCACTGCAGGCCTCAGCTGGGATCAGTGACTCACAGAGGTTCACTTACTATGAGTCCCCTGCCCATCTCCAGTTCAGGGGCCTCAGCATGGACAGACTACCAAGGAGGCATGGAAAGCTGATTGGGCACTTACATCCTGCTCGGAGCTGCTTCGTAGCAGTTTCCATCAAAAAACTATGTAGACTACAGTGAATATTCAAGTAAAGCTCTACTACAAATATAATCTGCACGTGAATGATTATATGCAAGACATTTTTCACATGTGAAAATGGCCCTTTCCACATACAAGATCAGTGACACTCATGTGTGTTTTGGTTTCCTGACTCTTCTGGTCGCACATACGTGACATTTTGCTGGCATCTCTGTCTTTTTAGGAGTTTCTTGTGATGTCTAAGCTGTCTGCACACAGGTCTGCTCCAAGATTCTTTTGCAGTGTTTTTAGGGAGATATAAATTCTCCTTTGTCTGTGAAATTGAACATTTAGCTCTAATTTTTAGGAAAAATTCTCCATGATATTTTGTGGTTATTCTTTTTTGTAGGAAACTATACCTGGTATGTTTAGGATCAAGTAAATCACAACCATTGGCCAAAAATTGTGGTTTGAATGATGTCATAGTTGCTTCATGAGTCCTCAACAACCATCCCCAGAACCTGTATTCTGATAAGATGCAATGCAGAAAAAATAGGCAGATTTCTAGATCCATACGAATTACCAAACCTGGACCAAGAAATTTTAAAATTCCAAATAAATTAATACCCATCAATGAAACTGCAGATATAATTTAAAACTTCCCAG
>NW_004525191.1:6270-8648 GCF_000260255.1 Octodon degus
TGTGATGGCCAACTCAGTGTGCTGAATCAATTCAAAAATCTTACTTTTCAAGGGGCTTGGGGTTATAAAGTACTCTACAGTGTTGCCAAGAGTGTGTAGGAAAGAAAAATGCTCAAAAATATTAAAAATATGACTTGTATGGTCCTTTCCTCATAGAGAACTTAGGAAGAAATTAGCAAACCTGCTGTTCTGTGCATGGTTGTTGCCCCTAAGCCTCATGCACGTATGGGGGCAGCTTCTATTGCTTCTATTTTTTTTCTGGTGGAATTAGGGATTGAACTCAGGCCCTTGTGCTTCCCAGGGCAGCGCTTATTCCACTGAGCCATCTCCTGGATCTGGGGACAGCTTCTAGATTTGGTGACTAATTCATGATCCAATGCTGGATTATGGGAGTGGGTGGTACACTGCTCTGGTGTGGATAGCCTGAGACAACAGAAGGAAATCAGAGAGGCCCGGTAACTACCCCAGATGTTCCTCCCCTTATTATTTGCTGCCTTCCACATCCATGATCGGTGCCCTCTGCCATGTGCCACTCTGCCTTGGAGCCTGCTGAGTAGGGACTGAAACCTGCACTAACTGGGAGCTAAATAATCTTTTCTTCTCTTATTGTAGTGTTGGATATTTTGTTCCTTCAGTGAGAAATTAACTGAGACATGTGTAAATAAACAAATACATTGTCCCAAGGGATTTGCCAAATTTTTGCTCAAACAAAGAGGAAGGATGTGACAGATGAGCATCATGGATACACAAGAAGTTTACTCAGCAGCAATAAATCCTGTGTCACGGCTGAGAGTGGAGTCACTGCTCCAGGACCTGCCTGGCAAGTACATGCTCGGGTTTAATCCCAACTACTATGGAAATAAACACTGTTAAAGACAAAAGAAAAAAGGAAAGGAAAGAAGAAGGTAGGAACGATGGAAGAATGGAAGGAAGAAAGGAAGGAAGGAAGTGTCTAAAAATATTGGGAATAAATTCATGTTCACAAATTAGAAAATGTTTAAATGATTTATATTTCTGCAAACCCCAAGATAATATACAGTTGTGTGCACAGCTGATGCTGATGCTGATGGCGTCATCACTACTAGGATGCTGACGATGCTGCTGATGTGACTACCACGGCCAGCACTGACAGAGCTTCGCCTATGGAGTAGGGAGGCATTGGGTCCACTGTTTGAGCTGCAGCTCATGCTTCTCCTTGGCACGGGCCACACAGGAAGCTCTCCTCCTGGCTCCCTGTGCCACGTGGAAAGGGAAGCAGGGGAACCTCCAGTGACCCTTCCAAAGTCTCCCAAAGGCCCAGGGGGTTTCTCACTCCAACCTAGTTTCACTACAGAAGACTACAACCTCACCTTGTTCCTCTTACTAGGAATTCTGAGCTACTCTGAGGTGTGTCTCCTCATGTGATGGTTTGTGTTTAGTTGTCCCCCCCCCAATGCCTCATGTAAGTTATGGGGCAGACTGGGCTAGAGAAGCAGCCAGTCTCTTGAGGGGCTGGGTCAGAGGGGCGGGACCAGAGGAGTGGAGCCATAGGGCTGTCCCAGAGGGCGGGCTAGAGGGGTGGGCCCAGAGAGCGGGCCAGAGGGGCGGGGCCACAGAGGGCTGAGCATTTAAACTGGCCAGCCTGTGCTTTCTCAGAGATGTGGAGAAGGTCATCCTGGACATCGCAGTGCCCGCCCTCTCCTCCAGTGTCTTGAAACATCAGGTAAACATGAGCTAAACAAGCCTCTCTTTCCCTCATTTTGAGTGTGGGGTTTTTGTCCCAGGAAGGAGACAAGAGTATGTAATGCACCGCACACACCAGCTTCAGGTATAGTGAGGTCTTTCTTGCCAGTGGATTTTTGTATGTTCTGGGGCTGCTGAGCTGTTTATTTGCAGAAAATGTACATTTTAGGAATGCTTTTGATGTGTGTCTAACGAAATTTTCAGCATTTTGGCACAAATGTTTCCTCTGATTTTAGGGAGGGCATCCACGGCACTGGCTCTGTACCAGTGAAGGCCCAAGTAGAATAGTTCTGTAGAAAGACACACTCCGGCTCAGATGATACACCAAACTCTGCTTATCTGTGGACCAGCAGCCTAAGTGGTGGTGCGAAACATGGAACACGTTGCCCAGAGAACTGAAACTCTGTAGCACAGGTGCTATGTATTGCCAATACACCGTACCCCTGTCCCACTGTGCTGGATCCAGAAGCTGGGGTGGGGAGGCAGTAGCACGGAGGCCAGGGGATTGTGACGATGCCCAGCATCAGGACCAGACCCCTTGGATGTGTGAGGGTGCCTCACCAGGAACACACAACCTAATACCTTCCCTGCTAAACCTCTGATCCAACATCATCAGGTCCTTCTTATCTGTCATGTTTCACTGGCCTGGCTCAGTG
>NW_004525191.1:9644-13124 GCF_000260255.1 Octodon degus
GTGTGTATTCAACAAAGGCACAATGCAGTTCCTGAAGTGAAGAAGAACAAAGGCCTGGGATTAGAGCCTTCTCCCCTCCTTCTCCATATTCTGCTGGCACAAAGCCAGGACATCCCTCCAGCAGTCTTCCCTGGAGCCTCTCCAGTCAGTAGGTCATTAATGAGAACACTCAAAGTTATGGGAAGACTTGCAGCAGCTGGCACCTGAGCTGCTCACCACGAGCACCTGAGCAGGTGTGGGTCCTGCTCAGTGGGCCTTTCTCTCCAATGTCCCATCTCCTGTCCTGAGCAGCCCAGCTGGGCTTAGGAAATGCACGTGTTGCCAGGAAGACCAGGAATCAGGCCTGTCCCTGAGTCGGACAGACACCAAGGAGTGGTAAGCGTCCTACCTCCCAGTGGAGTCAAGCTAAGAGCTCACAAAGATCCCTTCAGCTTCTGGCAGAGAGCAGTGGCAGAAATCTGAGCTATTCTTTCCTGCCTGAAGCACCCTTCCTCCTCCCTTACCCTCCAAGTAAAAGCATCTGACAAGATACCTGAATCCACAGTCTTCTCTCTGTTCTCTCACAACAGCAATGGGGCAGTCAGGAAGAGCAGTGCCAGAGAGAAGAAACTCCAACAGGGTAAGTCCTTGCATTGGCCGAGCTCGCTGCCTCCCACAGGTTCCTGCATCAGTACCAGGAAGGGACCCTTGATCTCTGCTTTGGGTACTTGAAGCCTAGTGTCCCTGGAGAGCGAGGCAGGGGGAGTTCCTGGAATGAGCTCTGTTGGTGGGAGAGATGGCTAGAGTGAAAAAGCAGAAATATGCAGTCATTTCCGCTCCCAGCTGAGAATGATCAGCATTTGTGGGTGAAAAGGAGGAAGCTCAAGCAAACTGCCCACCCTGCGATCTAAAGGAGAAAGCACTGGACGCATTATAGAGCAATAGCCAGCAAACAAAAAAGAGAAGCCAATGCCCCTGTCCACTCTGACAAG
Source organism: Octodon degus (assembly GCF_000260255.1). Taxonomy (NCBI): domain Eukaryota; kingdom Metazoa; phylum Chordata; class Mammalia; order Rodentia; family Octodontidae; genus Octodon; species Octodon degus. The sequence continues at coordinate 10,616 of NW_004525191.1, forward strand.
CTCCTGCCCAACTGGGCCTAGACCCCTCGACCTCACAAGGAGCAGTGCAGACCTTAACTGCTGGCCCCCCAGTGTTCTGCTCCCACCTAACCTTTCTCTAACTCTCCAGGCAATAGGCTCGTAGTCAGGGCCAGGTGGAGCCTCCCAGTATGCAGGTGGCTTTCTAGCCTTCAGGAGAAAGGGTGAGGGAAAACCGGTCTTTGACTCCCACCAACATTGCTGCCTCAGTCTTGCAAGGGTCACGATCTCCATGGCACTTGGAGGACCGCATGCCCTGCCCTCCCCTGAGCTTTTCACCCTGGCCCAAGGATCCCAGACTCCTGATTCCTCAAAGTACCCTTCCCTTCTGCAGCCTGAGCAGGGCAGCCCCAAGACCAACCCCCTGATAGAAAGACATGCAAAGTTTGGTCTTGTGGCTTGGTAGGAGGCCAAGGGAGCACAGGAGCTCACTGTGCTGGACCATGTGGCACTGCCCATGTCCAGGGTCTGAGCACAGGGAGCGAGAGGCAGGCAGAGCACTGCAGGGTTCATTGCGCTGATGCCAAGGCAAGCGGGCTCAGGTAGCAAGGAGAGCTGGGTCGTGACTCACCATGATCCTATACTGGTTAGTACTCTGTGTTGTGGCCTCAACATCCTAGGCTCCAAATGAGTCATGACAAAGTCCCTAGCTCTCCCTGGGCCTGCCTTTTGCTCCCCGCTCCCAAACTTGAGCTAGCTCTCTGCTGTCTTCTCCCAGAGTCCTGTTCTAGCGCCCCCAACAAATTCCTCTCCCTGCACCCAGAACCCTCAAGGCTTAGTCCAGCTCACAGACAACTTGGTCCCACTGGGGTCCAAACTTAAGCTGCCTCCTCTCCTTCCAGTGCTCACCACTGCATCCGGGGACACTGCCTGCTTTCCTAGCTTGAGCTGAAATGAAACTTCAGGGACTTGGAATGCCTTAACTCCTTCATTTTTACAAATGTCATTAGTACACAGATAAAGTTGAAAAATTATATCAGCTTGGCCCTTTCAGGCATTGCTCCAATTCCAACAATTTTTTTTTGTTTTTGGTGGAACCAGGGATTGAACTGAGGCCCTTGCACTTGCCAAGCTATCGCTTATTATACTAAGCCATCTCTCCAGACCCTGCTCATAGTTTATCTACTAATGCTCCAGTTGTTGTGTTTACTTCCTGATAAACACACAATGACTATACCTTCCCCGCCCAGAGAAGCTGGCTTTAGTCCTTGCCCACCACTATGACTTTGAGATATAGCCACGTTAGTTTTTTTTCACTCCTTCAGTGTGGTGGGATTGGATTCTTTGGGACGCCTCTGTGTGTGTGTCTGTGCATGAGGTGGTTTGAATCCATGGGCGAGCAAGTGCTGAACTCTGCCACTGAGCTACACTGTCAACGTTACTTTTATTGTTGATGAAAGTAATCCCATTAGGCTACTGAGTACACCTAGTTGGTAACAGACTACGAGAAGCAGTCAAAAAAACTTAAGAAACGTAAGGAAGATCTCCTTTTCATAACCCTGCTGGAGACATTAAGAAAAGGTTTGAGTCTGGATTACTTAATCACCAAGGAATACAGGAGGCCTGAAAGCTGGCGCTATATAGATCACCTTTCATCAGACCATCATTCCCTGTGTCAGGCTAGGTGTGATGATTTCTATCTGGATGTCCCCTCAAGTCTCATGTGTTCCTAGGTGGGGTTTAGGGATCAGGGAGATAATGGACTCCACCATAGATGAGTCCACCGATGAGTTGCTACCTAAATGCGGTATCCGGAAGAGGTGGACTGCTGAGGCATGGCCTACAGGGTTCTGTGTGCCTCCCTCCTCCCTTGAACACTCTACTTCCCACCTGCTGTGCCATGAGCACCTCTCCCCTGCCCTTCCTTTCTGCCCTGTTGCCCTCTTTGTAGGCAGAAGGTTGTGGATTGAAATCTCTCTAAACTGGGAGATTTTGTTCTTTTGTTCTGCTGGAGCATTTCCTCCCTGGCTCCTGGTCTTCACACTGTGTGTGTCCCAGATGGGTTTATGGAGGCCAGTGGTCCTGCAGGGACTGCCAGGAAGGGCCTGATGGTCTGAGGGACCTCTGTCTACTGCTTCCTATGAGTGCTGGTATGCTGTATATGAGCAAAGCCTTGACCTTGCATGCAGTGCCCGATTGCATGTGTTCTCCTTGGTGAATCTGGGCAGGAACATTTAGACTTCTGGAGGGCAGATGCTATCAGCTGTACAACACAGCTATGAATGAATATTCTTGTATCAGTCTTTTGTACTTTTTTCCCACTGAGTATTTCCAAGTACCTTGGGAATTGCTGTGATAAATTTTAACCTTAATAGAAATAGCCAGTTTCTTTTTGAATGGTTTCCCACTGTTGCTGAATCCCAGCTTTTTTTGTATCCTTGACGGCATTTGCTGTCTTTCACATATATCCATCTTGGAAATATCATTTCATCTCTCTTATTTTATCATTAAAGCCTTCTGAATGTATTCTGCTACAATGTCTTCTAAGAAC
>NW_004525191.1:13698-17171 GCF_000260255.1 Octodon degus
ACTGATTAGATAAGCTAACACTTTACCAAATCCAGTTTCTTCTAAGACACAAGAAGCTAGATTATTGCTTGGGAAGAAAAGTAGAGTAGTTCCCTATACAGCCTCTTTATCTTAGGGAAAGTCGTATCTCTAACAATGAAATCAATCAAGCTCAAGTTTATTTTACAATGTCTTGTCATTTTACAGTGTCTCTTTCTAGAGAAGTTGGAATAGGTTGATAGCTCCTACTTCCCGAAAGAATTATATTGAAACTGTAACCCAATATTAAGAGAGGTGAAGCCTGTAGGTACTAATTTTGGATTATGAAGGTGGAGTTCTCCTGAATGATTTCAATGTCTTTGAAAAAAATATGACCCCATGAACTTCTTACCACCATGTGACCATACAAGGAGGACACTGCACTCTCCATGAGAAAGGGTTCTCTGGCACAACTCTGCTCTGCTGACACCTGACCTCAGACTCATGGCTTCCAGGGTGACACACACATTTCTATTGGAGATAATCCAACCGGTTGGTGGCTCCTTACTACAGAACCCAAGCAGCCCCCCGTGTGTTTCCTCATGTGCGAAGGTAGGCACTGGGTGTCACAACTGAAGGCTGAGAGAATTCCACTATTGTTTACATATGAAAGCAGGGAGGAGAGGCAGGGAAAGAGAGGTGGCAGTAAATTAGAACCAGAAATGGGAGCTTAAGGTCTACAATAGTATTCAAGTTTTTGGAGGAAGAGAAAACACCAACATGTGGATACAGAGTGGTCATTCTAAAGGCACTGATTCAAAACTCTGATTTTCTAAAAGGCATTTTGTGAAATTTTCTTTTGATTATACTCAACATTTCTATGTTTCTAAAATGGCATAGCTGACCTCTAGTATTGAAGTATGTTCCTAGCTACACAGCTATATAAAATGACCAAATTAACATTCTAACCCATGACCATTCCAGACTTCTATTGGTTTCCACTGCCAGCCCAATGAAAGTTTGCAACACCTTGGTCATAGGCCACCAAGAGCTCTGATCCCTGGACCTTGTATACTCTCAATATTGTCTTCCTCTTTCTAGAACGTTTGCCTTGCTCTCAACCAGGCTACTAGGGTTCTGATCAACCCCCAGCGGTGGGAGAAATGATGGGCGAGGCCTACAGGGAGGAACTCTGATGCAGACACAGGGATATGTGTAGCAGAGTCACTCCTTTCCTAGCAGGGAAGTCCTAGTTTGTTTTTTGGGGAAAATAGAGACAAACAAGAGCCTCAGGAGGGACACAGGAACACAGAAGGAAATCTTTTTTATCTCACCTCTGTTCTTTTCTTTCTTTCTATTCTCTTTCCTCCCTCCTTGTCTCCTCCATCCCATTCTCTTTTCCTTTCTTTTCTACATAACATGACCCAAACATTCTGACCAGAACATCCTGCCAGGGCTATCTGACCTCACTTAGTACCAGCAGCACTGTGAGGAAAGGGGAGTGCCTTGTCTTTTCAGTGGCACTGTGAGTCTGAAGAAGAGAGAAGGGACAGAAGGAATCCGGGAAAGAACAATGATGCAAGAGACCCAAATCTAAGTGCCTTGAGAAAACTCCCAGGGAAATCTGTGAGAAAGCTATCTGCGCCCAAATACTTTACACTCAAACTGACAAGAGAGGAAGACAGAATTTAGAAAGTAGCTAAAGGAAACCATACTTTACACCTGCGCTGCATCGGAAAACCCTGTCTCAAAAGACAAAAAGAGATAAATAAATTGAATACATGAGAAAAGTGTAGACTTTACTACTGAGCAGAATGTGATTGAAAGTATTCACAAGATCATGCTCTTGAAATTTCACTAAATGGAGATTCAAAAATGCCTGCAGTCCTCACAGCAGAGCTGGCCAGCAGTAATGGTTAAGGCATCCCTCCAAGCCTCCCCCTCTGCCTCCTTCAGGCTGTCCCTCTCCTTACACATGGCTTCATTAGCAACTGTATGTGAACAGCTGTGTCTCCTAGATGAGTCAGTCAAAAAATGAGCTGCTGCCTGCAGGCAGTCCTCACACCTCTATGGGATTGATTTTTATGGTGGTGGTGGTGGTTACATTCCCTTTTTATTCCTGTGGATCTTGAAGGGCCACCTTAAGAGCTGCAGGTCAGTCAGTCATACTGGATGCCTCTAGCTGGGTGTTCTGGAATATTCTAACTGCTTCCTACTTTAACCACTGTTATGGACAATCATCTTAAGTCTTGCAAAGTTGTGTAGCTGTGAATGTGAAAAGAATCTCTACCATTAGCTGTGCAGCATAAAGTGATCTGTGTTTCAAATTCTTATGAACTGTTGAGGAGGAGCATGCCATATGAGGTTTGCCCAGCACTCAGGAGGCTGAGGCATGAGAATCACTGTGAGTTTGAGGCCAGCCTGGACTACACAGTGACTTCAAGATCAGCCTGAATAAAGAGCAACATGACCTCAGAAGCACCAAAAACCCCAAACTGAAATCACAACTATCCCAAACTAAAACAGGAAGTCCAACAAGGCACCACACAGCTCTCTGAGAGAAGAGCATCCATGACCTTGTCCTCCAGGCCACCTCCCAGGACTGATACCTCTACATTGTTTCCAAGTCTGTGTAGCCTCAGACTTAAGACACCCTGATCTGAGAAGGACACATGACCTGTCAGTAACGTGTGCATCTGAGTCATGGCAGGTTGGTCACCTTGGCCCTGGAGCACAGCTTATTTTTTATATGGCAGGAGTGAGTCTTTTATTCCCACTAAACAATCAATGCCTGAGTGTTCACTGTGACCCTGGGGTATGGATGCTCACAGAGGTGTGGGTTTCAAGAAACATATTTCCCTCAAAGTTTGTCCTCATAAAATTTTCAAAGTTATTCTTTGTTTTCTGTTCACCTGAAATATGATCAGCCACTACTTTGTGGTTTCTACTCCTCCTGTGAGGGATGCTAAGTTAGTTCCATGCCCCCAGTACAGACACATTCATTATGGGACTCTCCTCTTCACCTCTCGCTGGGGACCACTTCCCTTTCTAACCAAAGCTAAGATGAGTCAGGCTGCTCCCACACGATGTGGCCAGAGAGAAATCTGATGGCAGCGATGTGAAAGAATCCAGAATAGGGAAATCCCAGGGAAAGAAACAGGGCACAGGGACAGGTGAGGGACTCCATGTGGGGGTGAACAGAGGAAAAGGTGTGGTACTGGACGGCAGGATGCTGCCCAGCTTGTTGTCACTGACCTGAATACCACAAAGCCTACTTCTGAAATTCCATTAAAAATCAATGTATTTATGTACTTACAGGACACTGGGAGTTAAACTGTGAGCAAATACAGCATTAGGTGCAAGAGGCAGGGAGGAGGGTGTGGGCATGGGGCAGGAGCTGGCTGCAGATGGCCCGAAGTCCGGAGGTGACACCTGCTTTGGGAGCACATGGGGCTCCAGGTCTAGAGCTGGTGAAGAAGTGGTTCTGGCAGCTGGCTTTCACTTTAGGGCCAGAG
>NW_004525191.1:18102-19255 GCF_000260255.1 Octodon degus
ATCTCTGTCCTCTAACCTCCTCTTCTCTGTGCTGTAGGAAGGTCCCAAAACTGTGGCATCTCCCATTCTTGGGGCTTTACCCACTCTTTACCACTAGGCGGGATTCGGTCCCTGACACCCACAGAAGTCCAGTAGCACATCGGATGCCCCTTCTTGTCACTAGAGCACCCTCAGTCCTGCAGAAGTGTCTGCATATAGTGTGGTTTCATTCTTGCTCTTAGAGAAAGGCACACGTTAGCCTGTTCCTCGATACCAGGGTGAGTCTGGTCCCTCTGCCAGCTGGCAGAGACTCTTGCTGTGTCTAAAGCCTATAGAGGAACACTGTACTCTCCTTTACAGTAATCAGAATAGCTTCGCCAGCTTCAGGATTAGCAGGGGCTGTGGGATCACTAGTGAGAAGAAGCACAGCAATGACAGCAGATCTTCCTCACAACAGGGACAAGGCCAGCACTTGGAGACTCCATTTTCTCCTTCAGTGTCCCTGTGGTCATGATCTAGGAGCACTGCTCTGCTCAGAGCAGCACACAGAGGCTGAGGCTCGGAGACAGTCCCAGGATGTGGTACTGTGTGTGGCCCATGCTCACTGCGCTGCAGCAGTCAGCACTCACCTCATTATCATGGCCTGGTAGGTGAAGGTGGATGTCTTGGTGGTGCTCAGGAAAGAGGGCCCATGGAAAGCTTGGCTGACAGGGACTGCTGGCTCCATGCACTGTGTGATGGAGAGCGTAGAGACTGTCTCCACCTGCCATTTTTCCCAGACTTCTGTGAGGCTCCCAACCTAGTGATTTTCAATCTGATGTGAAAGACAGAAGGCATGGAGTCAGTGGCCAAACAGAAATGCAGCAGGAGGGTTTTGGGTGGAAGCTTGGATCAACCCCCAAATTCATTTGAGACGTTTGTCTCCAGAGAGGCAGAACAGCCACCGCATAGTAGTGGCTCTCAAAGGTAAGGTTAGATTTCAGAACAGTGAACTGTGGGAAACCTTAGCAATTCCAAGCCAGTTCTTTAGCCAAGCACAGTTCATTGGCCACTGCCTGCCTAAAGATGGTTGAACAATGTTAACTGGGACAACATCGCTTGTTAGAATAAAGAAGACAGGTGCTCATCCCTTGCAAGTGGGTCTTTACATGAAGACCACCAAGATGCTACCGGG
>NW_004525191.1:20733-23630 GCF_000260255.1 Octodon degus
AACTTGTTGGGGCTCCTTAGTCTATGTGGGTGTCTCCTGTGTGGGCCTGGGAAGACCTGCTCTAGCAAGATATTGCCTGGGCTCCTCGGTCTTTCACGGTGCCAACTGAGTAGGCCTGGGAAGACCTCCTCTGGAAAGACATCTCCTGGGCTCTGCGATCTTTGCAGGTGGCTACTGCATACTCCTGTGGTGTCCGCCTCTGGCAAGACATCGCCTCGGCTCCTCAGTCTTTGAGGGTGCCAAATGAGTAGGCCTAGGAAGACCTCCTCTGGAAAGATGTCACCAGGGCTCCTCGGTCTTTGTGAGTGCCTCTTGGTTAGGCCTGGGAAGACCTCCTCTGGCAGGACATTGCAGGGACTTCCTGGTCTCTCTGTGTGCCTCTTGGCTAGGCCAGGGAGGACCTCCCCTGGCAAGATGTCCCCTGGGCTTCTCGACCTTTGTGGATGGCAATGGTGTAGTCCTGGGAAGACTTCCTCTGGGAAGACATCACCTGGGCTCCTCACTCTTTGTGGTTGCCAACTGAGTAGGCCTGGGAAGACCTCCTCTGGAAAGACATCTCCTGGGCTCTGGAAAGACATCTCCAAATTGTTTGTGGGTTTCTTATACCATGGCCTGGGAAGCCCTCCTCTGGAAAGACTTCCCCTTAGCTCCTCAGTGACCTCAGAGTGCTGTGGCCTGGACTGTCGGTGTGATACTCTGGTTTCCTTGCATTCTCTTCACTCCTGGTTGTCTGTTGTGGGGAGACCAGCCCAGATCTTTATAGGTGGCAAGTGCATAGTCCTGGGGCATCCTCCTCTGGCAAGACGTCGCTGAGGCTCCTCGGTCTTTGAAGGTGCCAAGTGAGTATGCCTGGGAAGACCTCTTCTGGAAAGACACCTCCTGGGCTCTTCGACCTTTGTAGGTGGTAACTGCATAGTCCTGGGGCGTCCTACTCTGACAAGACGTCACCTGGGCTCTTCGGTCTTTGAGGGTGCCAACTGAGTAGGCCTGGGAAGACCTCCTCTGAAAAGACGTCGCCAGGGCTACTTGGTCTTTGTGAGTGCCTCTTGGCTAGACCTGGGAAGACCTCCTCTGCCAGGATGTTGCCTCGGCACCTTGGTCTCTCTGTATGCCTCTTGGCTAGGCCTGGGAGGACCGCTCCTGGCAAGATGTCCCCTGGGCTTCTCGATCTTTGTGGATGGCAATGCTGTAGTCCTGGGAAAGACATGGCCAGGGCTCCTTGGGCTTTGTGGGTGGCTCTTGGCTAGGCCTCAGAATACCTCATCTGGAAAAATGTTGTCTAGGCTGCTCAGCCTTTGTTGCTGTCTCCTGCCTAGGCCTGGGTAGCCCTCCTCTGGCAAGATGTCACCAGAGCTCCTTAGTGTGTGTGGGTACCTCCTGGGTAGGCTTCGGAAGACCCTCACTTGGAAGACCTCTCCTGTGTTTCTCGGTCTTCATGGGTCCCGACTGGCTGGGCCTGGGTAGAACTCCCCTGGCGAGACCTCTGTTGGCCTCCAACGTTGTTGTGACTTTGTTGCATATTGGCTTAGGAAAATCTCCTCTGATAAGACCTCATCTGAGCTCCTCGATCTCTGTGGGTACCTACTGGGGAGGCATGGGGAGACCTCCACTGGGAAGACTTTGCCTGGAATCCTCCCTCTTTGAGGGTACCTCATGCCCAGGCTTGAGAAAACATCCTCTGGGAAGATCTCGCCTGGGCCCGTTGGTCTTTGTAGGTACCTTCTGGCTAGATCCCGAAAGATATCACCTGGAAAGGCCTCCCCCGGGATCCGAATTGTTTGTGGGTTTCTTATACCATGGCCTTGGAAGCCCTCCTCTGGAAAGACTTCCCCTTAGCTCCTCAGTGACCTCAGGGTGCTGTGGCCTGGACTGTCGGTGTGATACTCTGGTTTCCTTGCATTCTCTTCACTCCTGGTTTTCTGTTGTGGGGAGACCAGCCCAGAGCCAGGTGAGGTCTCTGAACACTGATTGGCTGGACCTGGTGAGACCTGCCTTGGTACCCTCGGTTTCCTTGTGTGCTGATGATTTGGGCTGAAGGAGACTTCCCCTGGGTTCCTGGATTTTTCTGTGTTCACAGTGGTGAGGCCTGAGGAGACCTCTTAAAATTTCCCTGTTTCATTTGGGACCCTGGTAGCAGGGCCTTTGAAGATCTTCCCTGTGTCCCTGGGGGCCTTTTTCTGTTTGGCTCCTGGTCCTTGGGAAGCCTTCTTTTGATTCTTTGGTGTCTGAGAGTATCTAGTGCCTTGTCCTGGGGAGCCCTTTCCTGGCCTTTCTGGGAGCTTTCTGATGCTAGAGGCTGAACCCGTGGAGTCTGGCCCCAGGCTATTTGGGGGTTCTTGGCCCACATTATCCTTGCCTGTGGTGTCTTGGCCAGGTTTTTCTGTGATGGTTGAGTTGCTCCTGCTTTGTGCCCTGAATATGGATGGAGTGAACCATCTTCTGATTTATTTAAAGATGCTTTCTCTTCCTGATGCCCTGAGGCTCTCACCTCGACAAGTTCGGAAAGAGCTCACATGTTCACTGTTCACTGTCTCTTGACAAGTGAGCTCAGGAGGTAACTGTCCCCCTATAGTGGTGCATGGGGACGAAGGTTCTGAGTTCCATGTGTGCACTTTGCCAGAAAGTGATGTCTTGTTTTGGGTCCCACCCGAGCACACCCTCTGATAAGAAAACCCTTTGGCCAATATTTATATTCATCATCATTTTTCAGTGACTATATCCTTATTATTCTTTTGCATCCATATATCTATGTCTATGTAGCATCTATCTACTGTTCATGTTTGTAGTACTGAGCCTTGAACACACTGTCTTCATACGGAGCTACATCCTTAGACTTTTGTTTCAGACACTTAGTAAGTCTCAGCAAATCATTGAAGTAAGCATGTTGGGCTGCACCC
>NW_004525191.1:50652-53553 GCF_000260255.1 Octodon degus
TCATAGCCCAGGCTGTCATTGATCCTCCAGCCTCACCCTCCCCAGAGATGGGCCCCTACGTCCAGTGTGTTCTTGGCACTTTCTGAAGCAGTTCTGGAAGACCTCCTCTGGGAATTTCTCCTGTGCTTACTAACTCAGTGTGCTGAATCAATTCAAACTCTTACTTTTCCTGGGACTTGGGGTTATAAAGTACTCTACAATGTTTCCAAGAAAGCATAGGAAAGAAAACATGCTTTAAAATGTTAAAAATATGACTTGCATGGTCCTCTCTTCATAGGGAACTTAGGAAGAACTTAACAAACTTGCTTTCATGTGTCTAGTTGTGCCCCCCAAAGCCACATGCAGTCATGGGACAGCTATAGAGCTTGTAATTATGTCATGATCCAGTGCTGGATTATGGGAGTGAGTGTTACATCACTCTGGGGTGGGTAGCCTGAGACAGCAGAACAAAATGAGAGGCCGCTAGCTGTCCCAGTTGCTCCTCCCTTTACTCTTTGCTGCTTCCACAGCCATGAACAGTGCCCTCTGCCATCTGTCACTCTGCCTAGAGGCCAGCTGAGTGTGGAATGACACGTCCACTAACTGTGAGCTAAATAATTTTTCCTTCCTTTATTTTGGGTGTTGAGTATTCTGTACCAGCAATGACAAATTAACTGAGACATTTGAAAATAAACAAATACATTGTCCCATTGCATTTGCCAAATTTTCTCTCAGAGAAGTATAAAGGATGAGACAGACAAGCATCATGAATATATAAGGAGCTTACTCTACAGCAGTGGCTGCAGTAATAAATGCTGGGTCATGGCTGAGAGCAGAGTCAGTGCTGGAGGACCTGCCCGGTGAGGACATGCCCAGGGTTTAAATCCCTACTACCATGCAAACAAACAGAGCTAGAGACAAAGAAAAAAAAAGAAAGCAAGGAAGAAGGAAGGAAGGATGGAGGGAGGGAAGAAAAGAAAAAAAGAAGGAAGGAAGGAAAAGGCAAGGAAGGAAGGAAGGGACAAAGAATACTGGGAACAAATTCATGTTCACAAATTAGGAGGTGTTTCAGTAATTTCCATCCCTTCACAGCCCGATAACATACAACTGTGTGCAAAGCTGATGCAGACGGTGACAGCAGCACTGCTAGGATCACTCCCAGCATGCTGACGGTGCTGATGAGGTGAGGACAATGCCCAGCACTGACAGAGCTTTGCCTATGGAACGGGAGGCCTTGGCTTCACTGCCAGACTGCAGACCACACTTCTGCTTGGCACAGGCCACACAGAAAGCTCTCCTCCTGGCTCCTTGGACCACGTGGGACTGGGAGCAGGTGAACCTCCATTGACTTGTCCAAAGTCTCCCCAATACTCAGGGAGTTTCTCATTCCAATCCTGGCTTCACTGTAGAAGACTACAAGGTCACCTTGTTCCTCTTGCTAGGAATTCTCAAGCTACTCTGAGGTGTGTGCCCTCCTCACACACCAGCTTTGTGTGTACTGAGGTCTCTCCTGCCTGTGGTATTTCTGTATGTTCTGGGGCTACTGAGCTGAGCATTTGCACACAATGCTCATTTTAGGAATGCTTTTGACATGTCTCTAATGAACTTTTCAGCATTTTGGTAGAAATGTTTCCTCTCACTTAGGCAGACCAGCAACAAAGATTTGCAGGGCACTGGGCATGTACCCATGAAGGTCTAAATGGAATAGTTATGAGGAAAGTGTCTCCTGGAAAGGATGGAGGCCCCAATCCCTGGTTACCTGTGGACCAGCAGCATAAGTGGTGTTGCCAAAGTTAGCATATGCAGCCCAGAGGAGTGAAGCCATGTGGCACAGATGCTATATCTTGTCAGAACTCCCGAACCTCGTCCCACTGTGCTTGACGCAGAAGCTCTGCTAGGCAGGCAATAGCACAGAGGCCAGGGGTTGTGAAGATGCCCAGCATTGGGACCAGACCATACGTATGCGTGAGGGCACCAAACCAGGAACACCCAACCCAATACCTTCCCTTCTAAAGCTCTTGATTCAACATCATCAGTTCCTACTTCTCTGCCATGTTTCACTGGCCTTGCTCAGTGCTTAGTCCCTATGGCCCTGCATCCCAGGCACCGGGGAAGACATGGACCTCCTGTATCTTGATGAAGCAGCCTCCCCACCTTCAAGTCCTCAGAGGTGGGCTTCAGGGCACACCTGCCTTGGGCTTGCTCACCCCGCACCAGCTCACCTCCAGCAAGGCCCAGTCTCTGGCAAGTGCCCAGTAGTGACAGTGGAGGAAGGAACTCCCCTGCAGGATTTTGAGGAACTTCAGGCATCAAGCTTTTAGTGCTTTATGAGTCATCAGAGTCATTCTAATCATGGGAGTGTGAAAAGATTTGCAAAGGCTATGCGTGCTGGGATGTGTATTGTAAGTTCTAATTTAGAAGCAGATATCTGTCTGGACTATGGTAAAGTCTACAGAGCATCAGATGGAAAGGAGCAACCTCTGAAACCTGTAGGTACTGGTGCCTGGGCCTGTGGGACTCAGCAGGCACAGAACAACTAAACCCAGAAAGTTGAAGCGAGGAGACAAAGGCAGTAAGATTGGATGGTGCTGGGGATGTAGCACAGCAGCACAACATGTGCCTCACAAGCACAAGATTCTGAGGTGAATTCTAGATTAAAAAAAGAAAAAAAAACTGTGGAATTCAAGGGAGCGATGAACAGACAGACCCAGACACATTCACACGGGTCTGTATGGAGGCAGGAGTGGGGGCAGATGTGTCAGAAATGGGGATACAGTGTGTGCACCTGAGTGAGTTCCACTTTCCTCATGCAGTTCAATGGGGAAAGCAAGAGGAGTACTCTAAGGGGCCATGTGTGCCCAAGATGTGTGGTTCTGGGCAGGGTTCTATGGCTCCAGAGAGTTGTGTCTCATGACACAACCT
>NW_004525191.1:54339-59474 GCF_000260255.1 Octodon degus
CTCACTGCCTCCCACAGTTCCCGCATCAGCACCAGGAAGGGACGGTTAAATAGTTGATTCAGGGACTTGAATCCTAATGTTCCTGGAGACCAAGGCAAGGGGAGTTCCCGGGACAAGCTCTGGTGTTGGGAGAGATGGCTAGGGAGAAAACGCAGAAACATGCACTCACAACATCTCCCAGTAGAGAGTGACCATAATTTGCGGGTGAAAACAAGGAAACCCAAACAAATCTACTCGCCCTGCGATCAAAAGGAGAAAGCAATGGATGCGTTTACAGAGCAATAGCCAGCAAATGGATAACTAGGAGCCAACACCACTGTCCACTCCATGAACTCCTGTCCGACCAGGACTAGAACCAGTGACCTTGCGAGGAGCACTACAGACCTTAAGCGCTGGGGTCACAGAGGCCCACTTGCTCCTAGCGTTTCGCTGACTCTCCAGTGAGCAGGTGCACAGTCAGCACTATACAGAGCCTCTCAGTATGCAGGTAGCGGCTTTCTTGGGTGCCAGACTTTAGGCGAAAAGGTGAACTGAACCGCCCTCACCTACCGCCTACGTCGGCCGCATCCACACTTGGGTCACTACCTGCCTGGGACCCTGAGGGCCGCAAGCCCTCCTCACGCCAGGGTTTTGCACCCCAGCCCACTGCTGCCGGACTCCACAATGCGCCGCGTGCTCTTGCCTGCTGCACCTGGGTCGCCTGGGTTAGAGTTGCAAAGATGCAAAGTTTGGTCCTGCTCTGCCTCGGAGGACAGGGAGCGCGGGAGAACAAGGTGCTGCCTGGGTCTGGGGTCCAAGCCCAGGAAGCCAGCTGTAGGCAGAGCAGCGCAGAGCACATCTCGCTGACGCTGATGCTCACAGGTGCGGGAAGCAAGGGCAGCTGGCCCATGGCTTGCCCTGATCGTGTAGTGATTACTACACTGCATTGTGGTCACAGCAATCTCGGTTCGAATCCGAGTCACGGCAGTGTCCCCATCTCTCCCTGGGCTTGCCTTTTGCTTCTCCTTCCCAAACTTGAGTTCGCCCTCTGCTCCTACCTGACTCCCGTCACAGCGCCCCCTGACAACATCCCGGCACTGCACCTGGGCAGTCCAGTCTTAGTCATGCTCAAGGGTGATCAAGTGCCTCTGGGACTTAAGCAGCCACCTCTGCTTCCAGTGCTCACCACTGCTGCCCGGGACACAGGCCCGCTTTCCTGGCTTGAGCTGAAACCAACTTTCAAGGACGTCAAACCCCTAACTTCCTTCACTTTTGCAAACATCATTAGTACCCAGATGAAGTTGAAAAATTCTTTCAGTTTGGCCTTTTCAGGCATCACTCTGATTCCCACCCTTATTTATTTGTTCATTGTTTCTCTAGTTTTGTGAGGGTAGTTACTTTTCCCTCCTGATAACCACATAGTGACTATGCATCCCCAACCCCCACATAAGCCGACTGTTTCTCCCTGTCCTTCGCTGTGTTTTTGAGATATATCCACATTAGTGCTTTTTTACTCCTTCATTGTGGTGGGATTGGGTTTTGTGTGACACCTACCTCTGTGTGTGTCTGTGCATGAGGTGGTTTGAATCCATGGGCTGGCAAATTCTGTACTCTGCCCCAGAGCTACACTGTCAACCCTACTTTTATTGTGGAGGAAACTCATCCCACTAGGTGACTGAGGACACATCATTGATGCACGACTGGGTGAAGTCGATGAAATAACTTAGGAAAGGTAAGGAACAGTGTCTGGTCTTTATAACCCTGCTGTAGGTATGAGAAAAGGTTTGTATTTGGATTACTTCCTTACCAACAGACAGAAGAGGCCTGGAAGCTGGTGCTGGATGGATCACCTTTATTGGAACCATCATTCCCTGTGTCAGGCTAGGTGTGATGATTCTATGTGGATGTCCCCTCGAGTCTCATGTGCTCCCAGGTGGGGTTTTGGGATGGTGACTGGATCATGGAGATGGTGTACTCAACCGTGGATTAGTTCACTGATGAGTTGATACCTAAATGTGGTATTGGGAGGAGGTAGATCAATGAGGCATGGCCTAGAAGGTTCTGGCTTCCTCCCTCCTGCCTTGATCACTCTGCTTCCCACCTGCCCCGCCATGAGCATCTCTCCCTACAATTCCCTTTTGCTGTGCTGCCTCCTTTGCAGCCAGAAGGGTATGGATTGAAATCTGTATAAACTGGGGGCACTTCTTCTTTGTTCTACAGGTGTGTTTCCTCCCAGACACCTGGCCTCCCACTGTGTGTGTCCCAGATGAGTTTATGGAGGCCAGCGGTCCTGCAGGGGCTGGCAGGAAGGGCGACCTGGTCTGAGGGACCTCGGTCTACTGCCTACTGACAGGGCTGGTGTTCTGTATATGAGCAAAGCCTTGACCTTGCGTGCAGTGCCCGATTTCAAGTGTTCTCCTTGGTGACTCTGGGCAGGAGCACTTAGACTTCTGGACAACAGATGCTGTCAGCTGTACAACACCGCTATGACTGAATATTCTATACATTTTTCCACATTGAGTATGTCCAAGTACCTTCATAACTGCTGGGATAAACTTTTAACCTTATTAGAAACAGCCAGGGTCATTAAGAATGGTTTCTTACTGTTGCTGAAGATCCTAGCTTTTCTGTACCCTTGACAGCATTTGATGGCTTTCACATACACCTATGTGGGAAATATCATGTAATCTTTCTTATTTTATCATTAAGGCCTTTTGAATATATTCTGTTACAATTTCTTCTAAAAACTTTAGCTTTCACTTTTTAAGTTAATGGCAAATGTTATTCATCTCCCAGTCACAGCCCACCTGGTGGCTGGCTGCCACCAGCATTCTGATCTCCAGAAAACTCTGCATTGATTATGCATTGAAAAAAGTGCTGCTCTGCTCTTGGATACCGACAAGCCCTGCATCTCCATTTCTTCTCTAGTCTTCTGTCTCCTTCCCTATCTTTTGAATACCATTCATTGAAACAGTTTTCATTCCCTTATTGAATTGCTTTAGTTGAAAACTAGTTCACCACATAGTTGTGGATGAGTGTCAATTAACTCAGCTGCTGTTGCCACTTGGACACAGCCTTGTCTAGAGCAGCTTACATTATCTTACATTGAGATGGTTCAAGTCCTCGGGTTTTTCTATTTCCTCATAAGGTAGAATGAAATTAAAAATAAGTAGTCATTTGCCCAGTCATCACGCTGAATAGATATGCTATCACTTTACCTGCCCTCCTCATTCAGCCCTGACAGTTGTTCTCCAGGGCCTGGTGGTCCCCTTGTGGCCAGGGATCTGGCTCTATTGCACCCTCAGGGCAGAGAGATCCAGTTTCTTCTACAACACAGGAATCTAGATTTTCACTTGGGAAGAAAAGTAATGTCATTCACCATGCAGCCCCTTTAACTTCAGGAAAGTTGTATCTCTAACAATGAAATCTATAAAGCTCAAGGTTATTTTACAATGTCTTTTTATTTTACAATTTCTCTTTGTAGAGAAATTACAATAGATTGAGGGCTGATATTTTCTTAAAGAAATATTTTGAAATTGTAACTCTCAGTATTAAGAGAGGTGAAGCCTGTAGGAGAAAATTTTAGATTACGAAGGTGGAGTCCTGCTGAATGATTTCAATGCCTTTGAAAAAAATGACTCCCTGGATTTCTCACCACCCTGTCATAATACAAGGAGGAGACTGCACTCTCCAAGGGCAAGGGGCCCCTGGCACAACCCTGCTCTGTTGGCACATGATCTCAGGCTCACGGCCTCTAGCGTGGCACAGACATTTCTACTGGAGATGATCCATCCGGTTGGTGGCTCCTTACTATGGAAAGCAAACATTTCCACGTGTATTTCCTCATGTGCCAAGGTAGGCAGTGGGGGTCACAACTGCGGTTGAGGGAAAGCTACAGTGTTTACATATGAAAGCAGCAAGGAGAGGCAAAGAAAGAGAGGGGGCTGTAAACTAGAACCAGAAATGGGGGCTTAAGGTCTTGCATAGGATGTCAGATTGTGGAGGAAGAGAAAACACCACCGTGTGCTTACAGAGCAGTCATTTTAAATGCACTGATTCAAAAATGATGATTTTTCAAAAAGTACTGTTTGGATTATTTCATTGGTTCATATTCAATATTTCTATCTTTCTGAAATGGCATAGCTGACCTCTAGCATTGAAGTATGTTCCTAGCCATGCAGGACCCCGTAGATATAGCAGCTAGAAAATTTAAATATTACATTTTCAAAAGAAGTCCTTTCAAAAGACAAGCAGAAATCGACAGTATATCGAAAGTATCTTGCACATATACCTAGATAGATCTTTGCATTCTTTCATATGTTATTTTCCTCATCCAAGTTTTCCCTTCCCATTAAACAAGATCTTTCCGTTTCCCAATATCTTGGAACTTTCAGGTTTCACTTATTTCAGGTTCTCTCACACTAAGGAGATGAGCCAACATGCGTACATGTGGGTCTCATTTATTTCACTTCCCCGTGTAGTCCCTAGTTCCACCATGTATTTACAAAAGCCCCAAGCTCTTTTTTTCAATCACTATTTCATATTCATTAAAAAATTAAAAAATAAATTTAAAAGAAATAGCTGATACATTTGTTTGGTGGGTGGCCAAGACCTCCTGCCTCTCCCCAGTCCTTCACTCCTTACACTAGACCTGCTGCTTTGGTGGCAGCCAGCAGTCCCCACATGTCAGGGACACACCTCCTTCAGCTCCACAGAGGCCCAAGCACTGAGACAGATGCATTCGTGGAGTTTGTTTGGCAGGTTCCTCCACCTCACTGTGCTTTTCCAGTTGGACAGGAGGAGCCAAGCAGTCAGACTCTGCTTCACAGAAGCTTCAAGTGGATGTTGGTGTAGAGCCAGTTGCTGCCTGCTGACAAAGGCCACCAACCCCTTGGGCTCCTCTGCAGATTCTTGGGCCCAACTACTCCTCTTTGATTTGGGCACATGCAGTAGGCCCGTGGCATGGGACACTCTCCACCTGAAGCTTATCACATGCATTTTTCAGTGTTCCAAAATTGTTCACAGGCTCCCTCTGCTTCAGGATTTGAGACTCTCCAAATATGGCTAGAGTTCATTATAAACATATATTATGTGTGACGAGGGACAGATGGATAGACCGGATGCCTTGTGAATGATGAACCTGGATGAAGACTGCA
>NW_004525191.1:63599-65986 GCF_000260255.1 Octodon degus
GGGAAAATAGAGCTAGCAAGATAGCTGAGCAGACTCAATACCTGCTTAGGCGAGTGGCGGGACTAGGCTTCGATCCCTGGCATGGCATGCCATCCTGGGCCCAATGAGCAAGGCACCAAGACCAGCTGTGGTGGTGCATGCCTGTAATCCCAGTGCTGGGGAGGCTCAACACAGGAGGATCACTATGAATGAAAGCTATGTAGTGAGACCCTGAACCAAATATATTTTTGAAAAAGTGAGGAAAATTATCAGTTGTTGAGCATTGAAAGAAATAGCGGACGATATTCTCCTAAGAAAGGAAATCTCCATGGGAAAAATTTTATGTACATAAAGAATTAAAGAACACTTGAAAAAATAAATGAAGCTATAATAAAATGTTCATAATTGATTTAAAATGATACTGTTTCTTTATTTACATTTTGCTGTCTATGGGAATAAACTCAGAGCCTTGAGCATGCTAGACACGTGCTCTGCCACTCAGCTGAATCCCAGGCCCTGAATGTCATATTTAGAGACTTTAATAGTACCAAAGGAATTGATACTTACAACGAATGTTCAACTGAGACAAATCACAGAGATCTCACAAGACATGGAAAAGAGAACGTGGGATGATCTAACATTCCTGTACTGCACATGAAATGGTAAAAGTGCTTCAGTATGCTGTATTTAAATTTTTTAAAACCAGAGTAATGATGAAGAGAGGAACAAAAGGAGCAATAGGAGAAAGAAGTAAACATGAAGCAAATAAAGCAAGCGGCATACCGTTAAAAGAAGGTAGGCAGTGACTCGCCTGTAACAATACTCATTTTTGGAATGATCAGTATAAAATACACCAGCTAAAATATTATTATGATGAAAAGAAAATAATATCCAATTTCAGAAATCCAATTGAAATATGCAGACTGAAGCAAAGTAACAGTATGTTACAGGCCCAAAAAAATACATATTATCAGTAGCCAAATGAAAACTTGAAAGTGACAGCATTTAAGGCAAGGCAGACCTCAGTACAAAAAAACTATTAGCAATATGGAAAAGCTTTAGCAAATGACAAAGAATTCATTTCTAATTTTATAGGCATGCAATGACAAAAATTGCACACACGAGACAAACACTGTATAGTATTCCAAGAAAAAATAAATCCAGAATAGTAGTTGGAGACTCAGATATTCCTCACATAAAACCCAGCTAAAAGATACAATATTTTTAAAAAGCATTATCATTTGGCTTCAACTAATCCACAGCACTTTATCAAAGCACTTAACACACTTGATGAGGTCTCCTGAGACAATCAGAAAGGAAGACCAGATTCTGCACCATAATATACCTTTACCAGTCTCAAAAAACTAAAATACAATCAACAAGTAATGGATAAATTGCACAGCACACTCTAAACACACATAAGTCCAAAAGGCAAACCAGAGCCCAGTGCAAACTTGAAGTAAAAGTAGAGACTTTCGTAGTCAAATGCACCAGCTGATCCCTAGGCACTCTTCTCTCCTTAATCATATGCAATCTCTTTGTTTCACATCCTGAGCAGGCTTTCTACTGTTTTCTCTCTTCCCCTGTTCTGCTTATAATTGCCCCAACTCAAAAGAGCTCATTAAGAGAAGAGCAGGAGAGGGCACTGGGGAAGGAGACCCATCTGTGTATGTAAGCGGTATGGTTTTGACAACCGTACTGTGGATTTCTGCTGGTCTGTGGAAAGGAATTTGTTGTCTTCTATTTCAGCTTTTTCCTCTCACTTATTTTTTGGAAAAATATAGTTAGTACAGGGTCTCATCATGCAGCTCAGACTCATAGTAATCTACCTGTTTTCAAGCTCACCAGCACTGGTATTACAAGTGTGCACCACCACGTCAATTCTCTGTGTAAGTACCGCACACTAACTGATTGTGTCACTGGAGCTTCTCTGCCAGGTCTCTGTGGCCCGCTAGGTGCATTTGGGGGAGGGGCCAAGGCAGCATATGGGGCAGGAATGAACCCCGGTCCCCACACTTGCCTAAGCAGTTGCTAAGCATATCAAGGTATCTCGCCGGCCCTGTTTTTCTTTTTAATATCTCATAATTATTTCCATTTTCTTTATTCTTTCATCTTCCAAATATACCTGCATGTATCTGGTAATATGAACAACTAATTTGATGAAAACACTATGCAATATAAAAAGTATGTGAAATTAATACTATATTGTTTACTGAAATTTTGCGTCATTTATAATTTTTTCTGTTTTAATACTAGTTGGTACTCCCTTTAAAAATTGCAAATAAGCTCATTAATTCAATGTACATTCAAATTCAACACACCTCGGTTTATCTTGAAAAATGCCTGATCACCTGGAGGACGTGCCTGGAATGTGCATGGCTTATTGGAGAGGCAACCTGGTTGTTCAC
>NW_004525191.1:66228-69365 GCF_000260255.1 Octodon degus
AAGTTTATCATCCCTTAATTTATGCAGTACAAATGAAACCTGGTCTTAGGTAGTCAGCAAGCTGAATACTAAACGTGCGGCGCTAGCTGTCCCATCACGGTCAGATAGTATCTTTGTTGTATTCCAGGGTGTAATGGTGAGTGCACTGGACTCTGACTACAGTAATCTGAATTCAAACCTTGGTGGGGTTCTTCTTGCCTTCGGGTGTGTCTAGGTTTCTCACTCCACCTCCTGATGTGGGGGATAGAAAGTTTCTGTCAGGGACTGGAGCTGCATGGTGAGGTGACTGCTTTGGGTCACAGCACCTTTGTGCTGAGGACCCTTTGAACTGCTCAGGCATGGATGGCTGCTCCTCAGGATTCCTGGAAAGAAGCCAGATTCTTGGTGAGTCATCCCTGAGAGGTGACTTGCAGGTTATCTGATGGGGTGAATGAACATGAACATTCAGTCCTCATCTCCCACACTGACCACAGGCTTGTTGAAATCAGAGGTCCTGACCTGCCCAGCCAGGACCCAGAGACTCTTCTAGTGTCACCCTGTCCTTAGCCCATCCTCAGGCCTCAGGGCAAAGGTCCCAGGGCAGGAGAAAGCAATCATCAATCCCATGTCCCCAGGTGTCTTTCATTAGGATGCCTTGCACCAACTGTCTCAGAGCCAGGATGTTCCTTGCTGGGCTCCACTCTGGGAGACAAGTTCTCCCTGGGGTCCAAGTTTGGATCCCTGAGCACTGAGGCCTGTGTGTTATCTGGGCTCTCACTGTGTTCTGCTCCTCTGCTTGCTGGATCTTTAGATAGAGATTTCATTCTGAATTGCTAGCTCCAAGGACTCCCCCCATGACGCTGTGGGCATCCTAAGCAGCCAGGATCCTGCCCCCACCCATCCCCCACTTTCCCCCACCATGTGGTTCATAGGTCTCCTCTGGGCAGAGACAGGGGAGATAGTGCAAGAGCACCATGAAATTACGTACAGGAAGCATCGCTGTAGTATTTATAGTCAAGTTTCAAAGCGTTTTGAAGCCTGCAAAATCAGAAACACAGAATCAGTGACCAGAAGGGGACAGAGGAGGGGAAACAAATGAGGAAGGGGATCATAGAGAGAGGGAGAAGGAGGAAAGCAGCAAGGGGAGGTGGTGCCAGGCCAAGAGGGCAGGCTCAGGGGGAGCCAGGGACCCCAGCTCCTTCCCCTGTGTGATCCTATTCCACGTGCCTCGCCTCGAAACTAGAGTTTTGGGAAAATCGCTACATTCTGCCTGGCACTTTTTCCAGCAGCTTCTTCTGGCTCAGAGGGTGGGTGCCTTTAAGCCTTTCCTCTCCACTCATTTGGGAGATTGTGGGCCCCATGAGCTTGAAATTACTAAAGGATGTTATTCCCCCTTTACTCCCTTGACAAAAGCAGTTCTGCGAATTGAGAGAACTCGCACAGGTTCACTCTAAGGCAACATCATAGATCACTGATGGACTCTACACCAGATCATGTGGAGTATTTCTTTCCTCAAGTAAATTTTCCTGTGTAGGCCCAATTTCCGTCCTAGAGGTATTTGTAGGACCCTCAGGCAAAGAAACTACGTAGAGGCAGCATTAGGAGATTTCAAATAACTTCTCTCTCCTTTGGATTTTTCTTTTCTTCAAATAACTATAGAATATTTTTCAAGAATATTGATGTGAGGATACAACCACCATATTAGTTCTTTCATGAAGTTCAAATAACATGTAATATTCTGTCCTCCATTTCCTCTGAGGAATTGAAATTGGGGTATAGAACCTGGAGAGTGGTTGAACATGGTTAGATCGAGGAATCGTCATCAATTTTCCAAAGACTGGAGATGTGACATTAGAATAAGAGCCACACATCAGCCTTGGCCAGCACACCTTCCAATACCATCTACTAACAGCACCGCTGGTATAATGGTACCATGCAAGATTCCCAATACCATCTACTTATGTCATCAACAGGTACCTTTTTTCTCATGTTACTTTCTAAAGTGCATAACCTCTCTTCCTCGACGCAATCTCCCTCTACAACATCAAGTCCTCAGAGTCCAAATGCTAACACAACACACCCGTGAGTTCTCTGTCCTCTTATTATACAACCCTGTACCTCAACACTCAACCATCAGATCCAAGCTTGGCACCCCCCAGTGGTGTGCACTATGCTGAGTGACTCTTTACACCACGAGCCTTGCTGCTGTGCTGACCATAAACTTACCTCATCCACATCCATCCTCTTGCCCAGACTGGCTCTTACACGCCTCACAATAAAACAGTCTGTCTCCAGTATAATCAAAAGTTGTGCTCCTTGGGTACTTAAAAATGGCCATTCATCTATGACAAACCAACCAACAGCCAACATCATACTAACTGGACAAAACCTGAAAGGCTTCACTTTAAAATCAGGCACAAGACAACAATGTCCACTGTCACCACTCCTGTTCAATATAGTTCTGGAAACATTAGCCAGAGCAATTAGACAAGGACAGAAATAAAAGGAAAGAGGAAAGGAAAAATTGAAATCATGATTATTTGCAGATGGCATGATACACTACATAGAAAACTCCAAATAAACTACCAAGACACTTGTAGATTTAATCACCAAATTCAGTAGCCTAACAGGATATAAAGTAAACACCAAAAAATCAATAGCATTTTTTATACAAACAATGAATGTCCTGAGAGAAAAATGAGGTAATCCATGTATTTCACAATAACATCCACAAAAAGAAAATGAAAAAAGAAATACTTAGGAATCAATCTAGCAAATGAAATAAAAGATATATACAGTGAAAATTACAGCACTGTAGAAAAGGAGATTGAAGAAGACCTCCTGCAGTGGAAGCGTGTCCCTGATCATGGATAGAAAGAACAACATAGTGCAAATGGCCATAGAGACCCTCCCTCCAGGCAGGAAACATCTTCATGTCCATGGTGTGCTGCACTTCAGGATAAGATGCCGAAGAGCTTCTTATGCTCCTGGGCTCCCACAAGGATGTCTCTTCAGGTCTCTGTCTTTTCTCACCTATTTGCTTGTGCTATTTCTATTACAAACATGGACAATGTTAATTCTATTGAGAAAGAAATATCTATGAGATAGCTTCAAAACAAGTTAGTAGAATAGTTACAATAAGTAATACATTGCATAGT
>NW_004525192.1:0-1020 GCF_000260255.1 Octodon degus
GAAACTCTCCGCACACTCACCGGACCTGGGCTAGGACTGGGTCTGGGGGCTCCCGGAACTCGGCCGAGTTTTCTTTCTTGATCCTTTATGTTAATCTGCTTCTTTTTTGGCATGATAACAATAATCAAAATTTATCACACATTTCTGAAATTGCTAATAAATAATCAAATATATGTTGTTTCTTCTGATTGGGAAACTTATCATACATGCAGATATTTATTACTGAGAAATATTGACATTTTGCTATCATTGTATTATTTTCCTGATCCTGATTTTCCTTTTCCTCCTTTTACTTAGGTGCTCATCCCTCTAGTATAAACATTCTTTTTCACTTATTGCCTTTCTGGTTACATTGGCTCTTTTTAGAATATCCTTCAGAATTTTTTTGAAATCTCTGGTTTCAGTTCCTTTTTTATTCTTTTCCTGTTTCACAATTTGTGCTTTAAAAGCTGTTTTAAAACATTCCAAAGATTTTCATCAAGAAATACAAGCTAAAATAAAAATGGCTCAAAGAACTGGCTGTTAAAACAGAAATAATTACTTCATTAGAATATATAATATCATAAAAATTGAGAAATACGCAAAATAAGAGACTTTAACAAAATCATAATTACATAAGAAACATCATTAATGATCAATAAATAGGGCTGCAACAATTTAAAAAACTTCTGCATAGCAAAAAAAACAATATGTAGAATAAATAGACAACACAATGAAAAAAATTCAGCTATTCTTCTAAGGGTAGACTATTATTTTAAATATACAAAGAACTCAAGAAATTTAGACCACTCTAAAGTAAAAGTTCCAGTTAAGAAGATGAGCAACTGGAGCTGGGGAGATAGCTCAGTGGAATAAGCGCTTCCCTGGCAAGTGCAAGGGCCTGAGTTCATTCCCCAGTTCTGCACAAAAAAAAAGTAGTTTCATAAAGTCAGGCACAGATGGAGAAGGAAAAATAAAATTCCTAGGTTCCCTAAGCATTTTAAAAAGATGAGCAACTAAAATGAATAGTCACAATTAGGG
>NW_004525192.1:7293-8345 GCF_000260255.1 Octodon degus
GATATATAGTTGCATTCTCTTAATGAATAGAATGATTTGTTCTAATGGTGTTTGCAAATAGGATCTCAAGTCCACATCTTGTACAGCAATTAACCACTAAGTAGAATATATGCAGTGTGTTATTTGTTGAATCTGTACTTCCAATTTGATTTGAAACTGTCTCATTGCTATCTGTCTATCAATAAAATTTTGAAAAAAATAACGTCAATTAATATCAAATGCTGGTGAGGCAATAGGTTAAAAGGAAATTTCTACATTATAGATGGAAATGTAAATTTACAGATATAAAAGTCAGTACAGATATTCATCAAAATGAAATTAAATATTCCATTTGATGCAGCAGTCTTCATTTGTAGATATATTCCCATAAGAGTTAAAGACATCCCACAATTTCCAATAAGTTGTGCTTGAACTTTAATTGAATTGTATTATTTAATTTCTTCTTTAATTTCATCTGTAATCTGTTGGTTGCTGAGGTGGGTGTTCTTTTATTTCCATGTATTTATGGGGGTTTTGTGGTTTATTTTGTCATTTATTCCCAGATTTATTGCACTGTGGTCAGAAAATGTAGATGAGATAATTTCTATTTTCCTGAATATACTTAAGCATGACCTATGGAGTAGTATGTGGTCTATCTTAGAAAATTCCAATGTGCAGCTGAAAAGAATGTGCATTCACATGTGGTTGGGTGGAACATGCTGTATATGTCCACTAAGACTATTTCGTCAAAGGTCTGGTTCAGTTCTGCTAATGCTTTGATACTCTTTTGGCTGTTTGACCTAACTTTTTGGGATAAAGGGACACTAAGGTCTCCCCTTAAGATAATAGTATTGGGGGAGAGCTTCCAGCTACCCTGCTCCAGCGGGACACACTACTCATTCCAGCCCAGGCGCAGCGTGGGTGAGACCCTCTTCCACCCCATTGGGACACCCCACACCACACTGCAGCACCTCCCCCACCTCGCCTGCCGAGTAGGAATTGCTCCCGCATTCTGGGAACCCCCAGACCCAGTCCTAGCCCAGGACCAGTGAGTGTGTGGGAGAGCTTCCTCT
>NW_004525192.1:9146-11566 GCF_000260255.1 Octodon degus
AACTACAGAAATATACGGAGGAAACCTAATCCCAAAAAAGAAAACACTGCAGTAAAAGAATTTATAACTGCTTCTAAAGAAGACATTGATTAAAAAAATAGAGGAGATTAGAAAAATGACGGATTCCTTGAATGAGCAATTCAGGATAGAAATAGATGGCATGACGAAGAGTCAAAGAGATACAGAGGAAATTGTAATCTCAATCACAAGCTTACAAAACCGTTTAAGTGAAAGTGAAGACAGAGTTTCATACCTTGAAGACGCTGGTGCAGCTAGTGAAAAGATAAGAAAGGATCTCTTAAAAACAACTAGGATTCAGGAAAAAATAATCCATCACCTGCAAGATGGTGCAAAGATGAACAATATGAGACTAATAGACATCAGTGACAAAGGAAGAGTCAATACAAATGACATTAAAAAAATATGGGCAGAAGTAATAGCAGAAAACTTCCCAAATATGAGAAAACAATCTGATATTCAGGTAACCAAAACATACAGAATGCCAAGTAACCACAACCCAACTAAAAACACACTGAGAAATATAATAGTCAATATCCCAGAAAATCACCAAAAGAATAATATACTGAAAGCTGCTAGAGAAAATAAGGAGATCACATTCAAAGGAAAACCCATCAGAATTATGGCCGACTTCTCTTCACAAACCGTGAAGGCAAAAAGAACATGGAACACAGATCTTCAAGTCCTCTATGAAAACAAATTCCAGCCCTGACTAGCATACCCTGCAAAATTCTCTTTCAAGTTTGATGGAGAAGTGAAATACTTTCATGAAAAGAACAGCTAAAGAATGTCATGATGACTAAGCCAACCCTACACAGGATACTGAAAGATGTTCTACAGACGGACAAAAATGATAGAACATCACGAATGAGATCAGAAGCAACCAACTAAAGAGGGCAAGCAATTAAACACAGGAGAAAAAGGAGTAAACGACAACAGGTAAATAATATATCAATTGTAAGTCAATGCATCTCAATTCTAACCATCAATGTAAACTGACTGAATTCACCAATTAAGAGAAATAGACTGGCACAGTGCATTAGGAAACAACATCGAATCATATGCTGTATACAAGAAACACATTTAACTCATAAACATATTCATAGGCTGAAAGTCAAAGGATGGAACACAGTACTACATGACCCAGTACCTCAGAAAAAAGCAGAGGTGAAAATCCTATTCTCAGACAGTATCAACATCAAACCAACAATGATCAAGTGAAATAAAGAAGGCCACTATATACTGGTTAGGGGAAAAATACA
The DNA here is from genome assembly GCF_000260255.1 of Octodon degus. Classification (NCBI taxonomy): domain Eukaryota; kingdom Metazoa; phylum Chordata; class Mammalia; order Rodentia; family Octodontidae; genus Octodon; species Octodon degus. The sequence continues at coordinate 10,427 of NW_004525192.1, forward strand.
AAAGGAAGAGGTAACACTCATAAATATCTATGCAAAAAAAAACACGGGCGCACCCAACTGTATAAAGCTAATCTTAATGGACATGAAAAATCTAATATCCAATACCACAATCTTAACAGGAGACCTTATCACCCCCTTAAAACAAAAGATAGATCAACCAGACAAAATTTAACAAATAAAACAGAACTGAACCAGAGCTTATGAAACAAATGAACTTGGTGGACATATACAAAGTGTTCCAACCAAAAACAGCTGAACACACATTTTTCTCAGCTGCGCATAGGTCATTTTCTAAAACAGACCACATACTGGTCCATAGGTCATGCTTAAGAATATGTAAGAAAGCAGAAATTGTCCCATGCACATTATCTGACCACAGTGCAATGAAACTGGAAATAAATGACAAAAGAAACCAGAAAAAAACTTTAAATACATGGAAATTAAATGACACCCTACTCAACAACCAATGGGTCACAGATGAAATTAAACAAGAAATTCAACAATATCTACAATTCAATGAAAATTCAAGTAAAACTTATAGGAATTTATGGGATACGATGAAAGCAGTTCTCAGAGGGAAACTCATAGCTGTGAACTCACACATTAGGAAAACAGAACAGGAACAAAGAAATACTCTAATGCTGCACTTTCAACAACTAGAAAAGAAAGAGCAAACCAAACCCAGAGCCCAAACACAGGAAGAAATCATGAAGATTAGAACAGAAATTAATTCAATTGAGACAAGGAAAAAATTCAAAGAGTTAAAAAGCAAAAATATGGTTCTTTGAAAGATTAAAGGAAATCGATAAGCACTTAGCTAACATCATCAAAAAGAGGACAGTAAAAACACAAATACAAGCAATAAGGAATGAAAAGGGTGTAAATACCAGAGACCCAGTGGAAATTCAGAAGATTATCAATAGCTACTTTGAGAATCTTTACTCTCATAGAACAGAAGTCACATAAGAAATGGGCAGATTCCTAGAAAGGTACAAATTACCACAACTGAATCAACAAAATATAACCACTGTCAACAGCCCAATAACAGCCAATGAAATACAAAATGTAATTGAAAACCTACCGACAATGAAAAGTCCAGGTCCAGATGGATTCAAAGCTGAATTGTCCAAGAAATTTACA
>NW_004525192.1:11942-12722 GCF_000260255.1 Octodon degus
AGAAAAGGCTTTTGACAAAGTCCAACACTCATTCATGTTCAAAGTCCTACAGAAAATTGGAATAGATGGCCTCAAATTCAATCTGGTAAAAGCCATTTATGAAAACCCAACAGCTAACATAATGCTAAATGAGGAAAAACTGAAATCTTTTCCTCCTAGGTTGGGTACAAGACAAGGATGTCCTCTATCACCACTCCTATTCAATATAGTTCTGGAATCATTAGCCAGAGCCATTAGAAAAGAGAAAGAAATAAAAATAATAAGAATAGGTAAAGAGGAAGTTAAATTATCTTTATTTTCAGATGACATGATACTTTACTTACAAGACCCAAAAAATTCCACCAAGAAGCTACTAGAATTAATACAGAAATTCAGTAGCATAGCAGGTTATAAAGCCTATATCCAAAAGTCAATAGCATTCCTCTAAACAGACAACAAATATACTGAGAGTGAATGTATAGAAACAATACCTTTTACAATAGCACCGAGGCAAATGAAATACCTTGGAATTAATCTAACTAAAGAAGTCAAATATCTTTTCAAGGAAAATTACAGTACTCTGAATAAAGAGATCGTACAGGATTTCAGAAAATGTAAAGATATTCCATGCTCCTGGATAGGAAGAACCAACAATGTGAAGATAGCCATACTCCCAAAATTGCTGTACAGATTTCATGCAATCCCTATCAGACTACCACCACCATACCTCACAGAGGTTGAGATATAATTCCTAAAATTTATCTGGACCAGAAAAGACCTAGAATAGCAAAGGCAATCCTG